>NW_017678007.1:20327-25096 GCF_001879085.1 Nicotiana attenuata
TGCCTATTATTCTGTTGCTGATCTCCTATTCTTCTGTTGTGATTCAATTCTCAGGTACACATTTTGAAACTGCTTCAATGTAGCTTACGAGTTTGTGGAGATGAGTGAAATGCAGCATAGTTCCTGATAATTTTGTGTTATATCTCATGTAATCTCATGAATTTCAGTAGATCATGGTTTGTAATTAAGACTGGACTGTTATTTTGGACTGTTTCGGATGGTTTGGACTATTTCACACTTTAGTATAACAAATGTAGTACAAATAGATTTAACAAAGTTGGAGTTGATTGTTTAAATCTCATTGTAGTCAAGTAGTTTCTAAGTTTCAGCATGTTGATGCAAAAACGATACAGTCAGATTATTAGTCAGTGTGTGTATTGTAAATGTATTTGATTCTGTGATTCAGGTTTCAAATTTTTTTTTTAGTAATCACCTATAGCTTCCATATAAAATCAGGAAACTGCAAATAGCTGAATTAACAAATTCCCTTGTTAAATTGAATTGTCATTAGTGATTGTTTAGGCTGAATTCTCACCACTGAATGGGCTTGAATTTCAGAATGTCAATTGACTGAGTTAAACTATAAGTGGTCAAGGGAATGTGCCTTACTGGGCTCGACTGCCAGGCCCAAACGGCTGTCTGCAATTACCCCTTTCAGTCCAGGCCCATAATTGGCTTGCCCTTTGGGCATATTTGATTAATAGTTTTTTTTATGAGGGTTGCTTGCAAGGCCCAACATGATAAGGATCTGTTTTCATGAGGGCACATGGACCCAAGTACAATAATTCTTAAACAATGTTAAAATAGGACTTTTCTTTTATTGATAGAGACGAAGCCCAATAGAAAATCATAGCCATTTTAGGATTGACCTTTAAATAAATGATGAGACGAGCCTTGCCAAATAAAAAATATAAATTGCGGGGCCCTCAATAAATGCTATAAAAATACTTAGAATTCGGGTGAACCGTTTAGCGAATTTCACGGTTTTCCCCAAAGATAATAAAAGCGTAGTTGCTTTAGGCGCGTATTCTAATAATATTACCTTCCTGAATGCGGGTGCACATTTATGTGACCCAAATCTAAATCTCAACGAAGTCGAAATGCGTCAAAAGCCACGGGTGCACTGGTGTGACGTAGTTCGAGATACATTTTCACGACGTTGCAATTCTTATTAAAAGACATAAAATAAAAGCGGTTAAAATAAAGGGCACATAGGTTAGAATATGTTTTAAAATCAGATAAAAGCAAATACAACAGTTGAGCGACCGTGCTAGAACCACGGAATCCGGGAATGCCTAACACCTTCTCCCGGGTTAACAGAATTCCTTACTCGGAGTTCTGGTTCGCGGACTGTTAACAGAGTCATAATTGCCTCGGATCAGGATTCAATCGGTGACTTGGGACACCATTAATCTCCCAAGTGGCGACTCTGAATATCAATAATAAATCCCGTTCCGATTGTCCTTTAATTGGAAAAACTCCTTTACACCCTCACAGGTGTAGGTAAAAAGGAGGTGTGACACCAGCGACCTTCCAAAGATGTATGATGGCAATTTTCACCGACATGGTGGAGGATATCTTGGAGGTATTCATGGACGACTTCAGCGTGGTGGGAGATTCATTTGAAGAATGTTTGGTGAACTTGGATAGGGTTTTGGCAAGATGTGAAGAAATTCTCCCAGTTGTGCTCAACTGGGAGAAATGTCACTTTATGGTGCAAGAGGAAATTGTATTGGGTCACAAAATCTCAAGGCAAGGAATTGAAGTTGACAAGGCAAAAATAGAGGTTATCTCAAGGCTCCCTCCCCCTACTTCTGTCAAAGGGGTGAGGAGTTTTCTTGGTCATGCCTGGTTCTACCGGCGATTCATTAAAGATTTTTCAAAAATTGTGAACCCGCTTTGCAAGTTGTTAGAGAAGGATGTCAAGTTTATTTTTGATGAGAAGTGCATGGAGTCTTTTGAGCTATTGAAATGCAAGTTGATAACAACTCCTATAATCACCGCACCTAATTGGGATTTGCCTTTTGAACTTATGTACGACGCGAGTGACGTAGCGGTTGGGGCGGTGTTAGGCCAAAGGATCAACAAAATGTTCCATCCTGTGTATTATGCTAGCAAGACTATGAATGAGGCCCAGAGAAACTACACAGTGACAGAAAAGGAGCTATTGGCTATTTTGTTCGCGATGGAGAAATTTCGACCTTACCTTATGGGAGCAAAGGTGATCATACACACGGACCATGCAACCCTTCGGTATTTGATGACTAAGAAGGATTCGAAAGCAAGATTGATGAGATGGGTGCTACTCCTTCAGGAATTTGATTTAGAGATTGTGAATAGAAAAGGAAGCGAGAATCAAGTTGCAGACCATTTGTCCCGATTAGAGGAAGATGGGAGACCAAGTGATGGTATTGAGATTAATGATAGGTTCCCTGACGAGCAGCTTCTTTCCGTTTCTATGTGTGAAATGCCATGGTTCGCGGACATCGCCAACTTCATTGTGACTGGTAACGTCTTGTGTGAGCTCTCTTCCAACCAAAGGAAGAAACTCAAGCGGGATAGTTTTGATTTCTATTAGGATGATCCGTATTTGATTAGAATTTGCACGGATGGAGTGATAAGGAGATGTGTACCGGAAAGTGAACAAATGAGCATATTGGAGGCTTGTCACTCTTCTCCCTATGGTGGTCATCACAGGGGGGGGTGAGGACAGCCTCAAAAGTTTTGAGTTGTGGCTTCTATTGGCCCACGCTGTTCAAGGATGCTAGTGAATTAGTAAAGAGATGTGATGCATGTCAAAGAGCCGGCAGTATTTCCAAGAAGGATGAGATGCCCCTCAATACAATTCTTGAGGTGGATATTTTTGATGTTTGGGGCATCGATTTCATGGGTCCGTTCGTGAGCTCCTGTGGTAATACTTACATTCTCGTGGCGGTGGACTATGTTTCAAAATCGGTGGAAGTCGTGGCTTTACCCAACAATGAAGCCCGAAGTGTTGTAGCATTTTTGAAAAAGAGTATCTTTACGAGATTTTGTACTCCTCGGGCCATTATTAGTGATGGGGGGTCCCATTTTTGCAACAAGGCTTTTGACTCATTGCTTGCTAAGTATGGAGTTAATCACAAAGTGACCACCCCCTATCATCCACAAGCTAGTGGACAAGTGGAAGTCTCAAATCGGGAGATAAAGAGTATTTTGTCCAAAACGGTGAATGCTAATAGGACCGATTGGTCGAAGAAATTGGATGATGCTCTTTGGACTTATCGGACGGCTTACAAGACTCCAATTGGTATGTCCCCGTATCAGTTGGTGTTTGGTAAAGCTTGCCATCTTCCGGTGGAACTTGAGCACAAGGCTATGTGGGCATTGAGGAAGTTGAACTTGGAATGGGATGTTGCAGCCAATCTCCGAGTGGAGCAATTGAATGAGCTTGATGAGTTTAGATTTCATGCCTACTCCAGCTCGTCTTTGTACAAGGACAAGATGAAGTACCTCCATGACAAGTATGCTCAGGGTAAAGAATTCAAGGTGGGTGACATGGTTCTTCTTTTCAACTCCCGGTTGAGGTTATTCCCGAGAAAGCTCAAGTCTAGGTGGAGTGGTCCATTTGAAGTTGTTGGGGTGACCCCATTTGGTGCTATTGATCTCAAGAACAAAAATGGTGAGGTTTTCCGAGTCAATGGGCATCGTATGAAGCATTACTTGGGGAAGATTGATGACAGCCACGTGGTGGCACTCCTTCATTTGAAGTGATATTATGGTAAAATGCGTCGTGCCGCGACGTTAAATCAGGCGCTTCTTGGGAGGCAACCCATGTCTTTTTCTTTCTTTTTATTTTTCCGTTATAGATTAGGATTTTTCAACTCATGGTTTGTGAGATGTTGCAGGGTTGATGTTGGACCAGTGCAGTGCAAAAGTAGCAAAAATTTTAAGGTCTCTGAAGTTTGCCTACGCGGCCGCGCACCAAAACAGTGTGGTCCGCGTAGGCTGGTGAAATGGGAGTTGAGTCTCTGAAGTTTGTTGCGCGGTCCGCGTAACATTTTTGTGCGGTCCGCGTGGGAGAAGCCCAATTTACATAGTCTCTGAAGTTTCCCACATGGCCGCGCACCAAAACAGTGCGGTCCGCGTGGGTTGTTCAGGCAATTAAGGACGCTGGTGGGTAAGTAATGGGTCCCACAGTGTTTTCTATAAATAGAGACCTAGGCTTCATTTTAACCTTTTCGCCAATTTTCTACCTGAGCTCTAAATTTTCACTGTGCATCAAAAGAAGTTGCTTCAAGTATTTAAAACTTTCACAACCCCTGGTAACATTCCTCACTAATCTCATTCATAGTTTAATTTTATTTTTATTTTATTTGCTTCCTGTTAGTATAACTTCTTATTTTCCTCTTTCTCTCTTAGTTTTTCTTGTTAGGGTAGATTTTGTGTGTTTATGTGAAACAATGGGCATGAATTCTTGATTAGTAACTGAGTAGGGACAATTAGGACCCATAATTTGAGCAAAAAAAAAATTAGACTTAAATGAAAATCCCCATGCTCAGTTCATTGTCTGCCCTACGCGGCCGCGCGTCCTTCTGCGCGGTCCGCGCCAGCCTAGCGCGGCCGCGGTCCAAAACAGTGCGGACCGCATTGGTGAGATTCAGAGAGGGGCCTCTGGAACATCTTAAGCGCGGTCCGCGCTCTAGTTTACGCGGTCCGCGCTACCCGAGCCGCGTCCGCGTGGCACTTTTGCGCGGTCCGCGCCCCGTTCTCTCTGCAACCCTGTTCTA
>NW_017678008.1:0-25051 GCF_001879085.1 Nicotiana attenuata
ATCGGGGGTCAAAATGCCCACTCAAAATCCAAAAGTTAGGTCTAAGAAGTTTTTCCCAAACTATCCAATTTCTGATCCTAAATTCGAATTCTAATGATGGATTTAACTACATATTGATGGAATACAACTAAAGTTACCCAATGATCTTCTCTTCAAAATCCTCCAAGAATCGCCCTCTCCCGAGCTCTCAATTGATTTTTCTATCTTTTGAACTCAACCCTCGAATTTCTTATTTTTGATCAGGGATTACCGCTTCTGCGGTCCCGCTTATGCGGAATCCAAGCTGCTTCTGCGGTCTCTTTAGAAATCCGACCTTCCGCTTCTGCGGTTCCCATCTCGCAGAAGCGGGCCCGCTTCTGCGGAAATCCTGCCGCTTCTGCGGTTCCTGAGGAGGATGCCCCTACTCGCTTCTGCGGTGACCAAGGCCGCTTCTGCGGCTCCGCTCCTGCGGTTCCCAAGCCGCAGAAGCGAAAAGATACCAGAAGCAGCAGAACTGCTACCTCTCAACTTCCAAAATTCTTCCGTCGCTCATCCGAAACCATCCCGAGGCCCCCGGAACCTCAACCAAAAACACCAATACCACCTAATACCTTATTCAAACTTGTACCAATTCTTAAAACACCTAAAACAACACCGTAAACACGATTTAATCAATGATTCAAGCCTAAGAACTTCAAATTTCTTCCAAATACGCTTTCGATCAAAACCCTAACCAAAAAACGTCCGAATGACCTGAAACTTTGCACGCACATCCCAAATGACATGACGGAGCTACTGCAACTTCCGGAATTCCATTCCGGCCCTCGGATCAAAAATTCACAATCGGACCGGAAACTTCAAAAATTCAAATTTCGGCATTTCAAGCCTAAATGAGCTACAGATTTCCAAAATACATTCCGAACACGCTCCCAACCCCGAAATCACCTAACGGAGCTACGGGACCATCGGATTTCCATTCCGAGGTCGTCTTCACACTGTTCTGACTACGGACCATTTTTCCACACTTAAGCTCTCGTTTAGGGAATAAGTGTCCCAAAACTCTCCGAATCTCAACACCGAACGTCCCGACAAACCAAAATAGCAGAAATGAACTTAGGAGGAAGCAGTTAATGGGGGATCGGGGCGTTAATTCTTAAGACGACCGGCCGGGTCGTCACATCCTCCTACACTTAAACATTCGTTCGTCCTCGAACGAGCATAGAGAACATACCCGAAGTAGTGAAAAGGTGAGGGTACTGGGTGCGCATATCCCGCTCGGCCTCCCAAGTCGCATCCTCGGCCGGCTGACCCCGCCACTGAACCTTCATTGAAGCAATGTTCTTTGACCTCAACTTTCTGATCTATCTGTCCAATATAGCCACTGGCTCCTCAACATAGGATAGATCCTTGTCCAACTGGACTGAACTGAAATCCAACACGTGAGACGAATCACCGTGATACCTCCGGAGCATCGAAACATGAAATACCGGATGAACTCCGGCCAAACTGGGAGGCAAGGCAAGCTCATAGGCAACCTCCCCAACTCGCCACAAGATCTCAAAAGGGCCAATAAACCTCGGACTCAACTTTCCTTTCTTCCCAAACCTCATGACGCCTTTCATAGGCGAAACCCGAAGCAGAACCCGCTAACCAACCATATATGAAACATCACGAACCTTCCTATCCGCGTAACTCTTCTGTCTGGACTGGGCTGTACGGAGTCTATCCTGAATCGTCTTAACCTTCTCCAATGCATCCTGAACCAACTCTGTGCCCAATAGCCTGTCCTCACCCGGCTCAAACCAACCCACCGGAGATCTACACCTCCTACCATATAAAGCCTCATACGGCGCCATCTGAATGCTAGACAAATAACTATTGTTGTAAGCAAACTCCGCCAGTGGCAAGAAATGATCCCAAGACCCTCCAAACTCAATCACACATGCGCGGAGCATATCCTCAAGAATCTGAATAGTGCGCTCGGACTGTCCGTCCGTCTGGGGGTGAAATGTTGTGCTCAACTCCACCCGAGTGCCTAACTCCTGCTGCACGGCTCTCCAGAACCGCGATGTGAACTGGGTACCTCTGTCCGAAATAATAGAAACTGGAATACCATGCAGACGGACAATCTTCCGAATATAAATCTCCACCAACCGCTCCGATGAATAAGTGGTACACACAGGGATGAAATGAGCGGACTTGGTCAGCCGATCCACAATGACCCAAATGGCATCAAACTTCTTCAAGGTCCGTGGGAGTCCCGACACAAAATCCATGGTGATGCGCTCCCACTTCCACTCCGAAATCTCTATCTGCTGAAGCAACCCACCCGGGCGCTGGTGCTTATACTTTACCTGCTGGCAGTTGAGGCATCTAGACACATAACCAACTATATCTTTCTTCATCCGCCTCCACCAATAGTGCTGCCTCAAGTCCTGATACATCTTCACGACACCCGGATGGATGGAATACCACGAACTATGGGCCTCCGCTAGAATCAACTCTCGAAGACCATCAACATTGAGCACACAAATCTGGCCCTGCATCCTCAATACCCCGTCATCTCCAATGGACACATCTCTGGCATCACCACGCTTAACCTCGTCCCGAAGGACAAGCAAATGAGGGTCATCATACTGCCGCTCCCTGATACGATCAAATAAGGAGGACCGAGAAACCACACAAGCTAGAACCCGACTGGGCTCCGAAAGATCCAATCTCACGAACTGGCTGGCTAAGGCCTGAAAATCCATCGCCATAGGCCTCTCTGAAGCTGGTAAATATGCCAAACTCCCCAAACTCTCCGCCCGGCGACTCAAGGCATCCGCCACTACATTGGCCTTGCCAGGGTGATACAGAATAGTAATGTCATAATCCTTTAGCAACTCTAACCACCTCCTCTGACGCATATTAAGATCCTTTTGCTTGAGTAAATGCTGCAAACTCCGATGATCAGTATAGATCTCACAAGGCACACCATACAAATAATGACGCCAGATCTTCAAGGCATGAACAATGGCAGCTAATTCAAGGTCGTGGACAGGGTAATTCTTTTCATGTATCTTCAACTGTCTGGACGCGTAGGCAATCACCCTACCGTCCTGCATCAACACCGCTCCAAGCCAACTCTCGAGGCGTCATAATAGACAGTATAAGACCCCGAACCGGTAGGCAACATCAAAATTGGGGCTGTAGTCAAAGCTGTCTTGAGCTTCTGAAAGCTCGCCTCACACTCCTCTGTCCACTGAAATGGGGCACCCTTCTGGGTCAATCTAGTCATAGGGGCAGCAATCGATGAAAATCCCTCCACGAAGAGACGGTAGTAACCCGCCAAGCCAAGGAAACTGCGAATATCTGTAGCTGAGGACGGCCTGGTCCAGCTCTCTACGGCCTCTACCTTCCTCGGATCCACCCGAATACCCTCACTAGAAATCACATGGCCTAAGAATGCCACAGAACTCAGCCAAAACTCACATTTTGAAAACTTTGCATATAACTTNGAAACACATCGGGATAATCCTGTACCACTGGAACTGAGTCAACAGAAGGGATATCAACACTGACATCTCTTACATAAGCTAAATACGCGGCACACCCCTTCTCAACCATACACTGAGCTTTAAGAAAAGAGATAACTCTACTGGGAGTGTGATCTAAAGTACCACTCCACTCAATACGCGGAATACATGGCATAGCCAGCGTAACGGTCTTGGCGTGACAATCAAGAATAGCAAAATGGGGCGACAACCAGTCCATGCCCAAAATAATGTCAAAATCCACCATGCCGAGTAATAATAAGTCTGCCCTGGTCTCAAAACCACGAATAGTAACCAAACATGACCGATAAACGCGGTCCACAACAAGAGAATCTCCCATAGGAGTAGAAACATAAACGGGGGCACTCAAAGAATCCCGAGGCACACCCAAATGAGGAGCAAAGTAAGAAGACACATAAGAGTAAGTAGAGCCCGGATCGAATAGAACCGATGACTCTCTGTGACAAACCAGAATAATACCTGTAATGACGGAGTCGGAGGCAACAACCTCAGTACGAGCAGGAATAGCGTAATATCTGGCCGGACCTCTCTCTCGAGGGCGACCTCTATCTCCCCGACCTCCGCCCCTAGCCGGCTGGGTAGGTGGGGTAGCAGCTGGAGCTGTGATCATGGCCTGAGAACTCTAAAGAGCACGCTGTGGCTGAGCAGTCTGTGAAGATGCACCCCTACCAAGTCTGGGGCAGTCCCTAACCATGTGGCGTGTATCACCGCACTCGAAACAAGCTCTGGGAGGACGCGGTGGCTGGGACTAGTCCTGCCGGACTGACCTTTGGAAACACCCCGCGTAGGAGGCGTGCTAGAAACTGGAGGTGCATAGTAAGGCTCCTGAGGTACAGGTGGAGCTGGAGTACTGCCGGCTGCTGGAAGAGCTGACTGAACAGGGCGACCCGCATAACCCCTACCATAACGACTCATCGGAGAACAACTCAAACGACAAAGGAAATACCGCTGATTCATCGAGAATCTACATCCAGGACTGCTGATGGGGTACGGGCACCAGAGTAGTGACCCGACTTTGGAGACCTCTTGGCCTCCCTCTCCCCTCCCTCCCTGGCGAGCATACCCTCAATCCTCCTAGCAATGCTCACTACCTGCTGATAAGGAACGTCCGTCTCCAACTCTCGAGCCATGCTAGATCTGATGGGTGGGATAAGACCCTCAATGAACCTGCGAACTCTCTCCCAAACTGTAGCAACCAAAGCCGGTGCATGCCTGGCCAACCTGGTATAACAGATAGCATACTTCGAAATGGTCATAGCACCCTGGCGCAAATGCTCAAACTCTGCGCGCCATGCATCCCTAAGACTCTGGGGGACAAACTCTCTCATGAACATATCCGAGAACTGGGTCCAAGTCTGTAAAGCAGCCTCGACTGGACTGTCTATCTCATAAGTGTTCCACCAATCATAGGCGGCTCCCCGAAGCTGAAAAGCAGTGAAAGAAACCCCGCTGGAATCCACTATGCCCATAGTGCGAAGAATACGGTGACACTCCTCTAGAAATCCCAAGGCATCGTCTGATGTTAATCCACTGAACACTGGGGGGATCATACTTCTTGAACCTCTCAAGTCTGCGCTGCTCGTCCTCTGAAGCAGCTGACCCATCCTCGGGCTGAACTGGCGCTGCAGGCGGTGCCGGAATAATCTCGGAGGCCTGCTCAACCTGCACTCGCTGCTTAGGAGTGCGGACGGCGGGAGTCTGTGTTCCTCCCCCAGCCTGGGATGTGGCTGCAGCAAGGGGAAGCAACCCTACCTGAGCCAAGGTGGTGTACATACTCATGAACTGAGCTAAAGTATCTTCGAGCGCTGGAGTAGTAGTGGCAGTAGTAGGTGTGCCAGGTGCCTGGGCTCCGGCTGGATCTGCTGGTGGTACCTCGGCGGCAGCTCGCGCAGGTGCTCTGGCTGCACTACGTGCGCGTCCTCGACCTCTCCCCCGGCCCTGGCCTCTGACGGCTGCAGTAGGGGGCGTGGGTGCCTGATCATCTCGAGTGGCACGTGTCCTCACCATCTGTGAGAGAATAGAAGTCAGAAGTTTAGAATTGATGTCAAAACGTCGCACGACAAGGAATTCAAATGAACGAAGATTTTTCCTAAATAGTTACATAGCCCCTCGTAGATAAGTACAGACGTCTTCGTACCGATCAGCGAGACTCTAATAAACCGGCCTGTGTTCCGTGACTCCTATGAACCTAGAGCTCCGATACCAACTTGTCACGACTCCAGTTCACCCTCCATGAACATGTCGTGATGGCACCTAGTTCCTACAACTAGGTATGCCTAACAGTGCAGAAATAACAATTTAACTTGAGGAATAATCAATTAAAACTGAACATATGAAAAATAACAACTGAATATAAGGCCGCCCGACTAATACAACTCTAAAGATATGCGGAAGTCTACAACTCAATCCCAAAACCCGAAAACTCACGGGAAACACAGGCTAATAGAATTACCATAAGTACTCTAATCTCAAGAATATCTACATCAAAAGTATGATAGGATAACAGCTCTACAACTAGAATAAGGAAGAAGACTCTTCGGTCTGCGGACGCTGCAGATATACCTCGAAGTCTCCGTGTGTCTCCTCGCCTCAAGGATAGTGCGCCTAAGAAGAGGTACCTGGATCTGCACATGAAAAACATGCGCATGAAGGGCATGAGTACACCACAGCGGTACTCAGTAAGTGCCAAACCTAACCTCGGTTGGGTAGTGACGAGGAAGGTCAGGGCCCTACTGAGGTAAAATATAATATTAATTAACAGTATGAAAATCTGACAGAAATAATGAGTACTGCAGTGAGAAAAGACAGGCTAACGAAATAATAACAACTACACAAAGAACAAAATGGACACGGAATGAGTACAGCTCAATACCAAGAATAACAATGAGGGTCTCCCAGGATACCACCGTCCCGTAGTCCAACTCATGTGCCAAACCGAAGGATCTCCCGGGATACCGTCCCGTAGTCCAACTCATGTGCCAAACCGATCCAACCATCAATATGCGGGGGGGGGGGGGGGTAGNTCTAACCCGCAGTCCCAAAGTAAAAGTGCAGGGGAATCTACCGGGAATCAAACCCGTAGTCCCGAAGTAAACAAACAGGGGGGGAGCTATCGGAATCCCACATCCGTAGAATGCGCAACCACAGCCAGAAATATACCTAGGAAATGAAGTACAAAATACAACACGGATAGAACTAGCCTAGCATGCTTCACGTAGAACAGTCAAAACAACTCAAGCAATTAGGCAATCAAGTCAACTAAACATGTTTTTCCTAACCTAGCACAAGTTATAATTTCAAGTAGAATAAGGCAAGTGAGAAAGAAACCACATCTCAATAACTTAAGTAAAAAAATCCGGATTTTCCATCAATCGGCTCAAGTACGCGCCCGTCACCTCACGTACAAGGCACTCAAATATCAAGTAACAATCCTAAGGGAAAAAGTCCCCCACACAAGGTTAGACAAGCCACTTACCTCGAATCAGCACCAAAATCAACTCGAAATCACACTTTTGCCACGAGTATCCGATTCCAAATGGCCCAAATCTATTCAATTCAATTACATATCGTAAGTAATATTGCAAACAACTGATTCCACTATTAAATTTAAAGCTAAGGCGCGAAAATAGGTAAAATGACCAAAATGCCCCTCAAGCCAACGTCTCGGAATCGAATAATTTTCACATTTTCAGAACCCTAGTACTCTCACGAGTCTAACCATATAAAAATCTCCCAAATCGGAGGTCAAATGCCCACTCAAAATCTAAAAATTAGGTCTAAGAAGTTTCCCCAAACTATCCAATTTTTGACCCTAAATTCGAATTCTAATGATGGATTTAACTAGATATTGATGGAATACAACTAAATAGGATTAAGAAAATGTTACCCAATGATCTTCTCTTCAAAACCCTCCAAGAATCGCCCTCTCCCGAGCTCTCAATTGGTTTTTCTATCTTTTGAACTCAACCCTCGAATTTCTTATTTCTGAACAGGGATTACCGCTTCTGCGGCCAAGGTCCCGCTTATGCTGTCCCGCTTATGCGGAATCTAAGCCGCTTCTGCGGTCTCTTTAAAAATCCGACCTTCCACTTCTGCGGTTCCCATCTCGCAGAAGCGGGCCCGCTTCTGCGGAAATCCTGCCGCTTCTGCGGTTCCTGAGGAGGATGCCCCTACTCACTTCTGTGGTGACCAAGGCCGCTTCTGCGGCTCCACTCCTGCGGTTCCCAAGCCGCAGAAGCGAAAAGATACCAGAAGCAGCAGAACTGCTACCTCTCAACTTCCAAAATTCTTCCGTCGCTCATCTGAAACCATCCCGAGGCCCCCGAGACCTCAACCAAAAACACCAATACCACCTAATAGCTTATTCAAACTTGTACCAATCCTTAAAACACGTAAAACAATACCGGCAACCCGATTTAATCAATGATTCAAGCCTAAAAACTTAAAATTTCTTCCAAATACGCTTTCGATAAAAAACCTAACCAAAACACGTCCGAATGACCTGAAACTTTGCACGTACCTCCCAAATGACATGACAGAGCTATTGCAACTTCCGGAATTCCATTCCGTCCCACGGATCAAAAATTGACTATCGGACCGGAAACTTCAAAAATTCAAATTTCGGCATTTCAAGCCTAAATGAGCTACGGACTTCCAAAATACATTCCGAACACGCTCCCAACCCCGAAATCACCTAACGATGCTAACGGGACCATAGAATTTCCATTCCGAGGTCGTCTTCACACGTTTTAACTACGGACCATTTTTCCACACTTAAGCTCTCGTTTAGGGACTAAGTGTCCCAAAACTCTCCGTATCTCAACACCGAATGTCCTGGCAAACCAAAATAGCAGAAATGAACTTAGGGGGAAGCAATTAATGGGGGATCGGGGCGTTAATTCTTAAGACGACTGGCCGGGTCGTCACATCACTGGATATTTATATTTGGGACTACGGGACGGTATCCTGGGAGATCCCCAGTTGTTATCTCTGCATTGAGTTGTACTCCTTCTGTGATTATTTTGTCTCCGTTGTATTTGTTGTTATCAATTCAAGTGTTTTAACTGTTTAGATTCCTTTACTGCTGTGATCCTTTGTGTTGGAATCCCTAATGTTTACAATACCTCTCCATATTTTATATATATATTTCAATACTTCAAATTTCAATAATTTTTACATTTTTTACTCAATTAGTTTCTCAATTAAATTTCCTTAAACGTTTGAGGTTGTAGTTTACTTAAAAAGGATTTTCTAGTAAGTTAATTTATTAAATCCCATGTTAAAGGTAATAAATCATTCGACGTTGTATTTTAATTGAAAATGGTACTTTTTTTTATTCAAATGATTTCTGATAATAACTTCATCTTTTCTTGTTGAGTTCCTAGTTGGTTTAGAAACTGTACTCTACTTTATGTTATGTAAATGAGACTCCTTAAACATCTTAATTGCATTGGTTATGGACCCTATGTACTGAGTAACATGAGAACGTCGTTGCACAAAGTGAGATATAAATATGTGGGTACGAGGTGCCGGGTGTGCTAAAGGTTTGGTAATTGAGGTTATGATATGTGACATCGAATTTGAGATGGCTGGAATTGTGCATCAGAAATGATATGATTTATTGAGTTGTCATCGCCTTTCTTATTTGAGTACATTTTACTTGTCTGTGTCCCGGCTATGTTGGTGTTAATTTACTTGGTTATCTTCGTTTCCGTCCGTGTTTCCCTTTATTGTTTTCTACTGTTTGTGGTTTGAGTTTCTCCCTATTGCTGATATTACCTTGTTATCGTATCTCGATAGTTTATCGTTATATCTTGTTCAGTTTACTTGACCAGTAGGTGCCTTGACTGTTCCTCGTCACTACTCCACCGAGGTTAGTCTTGATACTTACTGGGCGTCGCCGTGGTGTGCTCATACTACAATTCTGTACATTTTTGTGTATAGATCCAGGTATTTGGTCGATAGTAGCTGTGCGGATCATCGCAGCGGAGACTCAAGGTAAACCTGCTGCTTCGTTCGTAGGCCTCGGAGTCACCTTCAGTTGTACTTATTTTCATTGGTTCCTTTTGTTTCGGAACAGTGACGTATTTATTTTGTATAACTACTCTTAGAAAAGCTTATGACTTGTACCACCGGTTTGGGAAATTATAATTTGTTCAGAGTAATTTAATTTAAAATTAGTAAATATCAATGTAATTTCAGTTAATATTAGGCTTACCTAGTTTAGACACTAGGTGCCATCACGACTCCTTCGGAGGGATTTTTGGGTCGTGACACCAACCCCTGTGTTGAGTCCCCAAAGTCACATACACATGATGCAAATAAGCGTTCCTACTAGGGATCCGGCATGAGGCTGAGTTATTCTAGGTTAAAAAAACCTGGGTGTATTGTTCTAGACTTGGTTTACCCGAGCGGACAACTCGAGCCGGGGGGGGGGGGGGTAGGGCTACGTACCGGGAACCAAAAGGCCATCCGACTTTGTAACTTGTCCGAACCTCATTCTAAATTAGGGTATGACACTAACAGAAAAGAAGTCATGCCACCATGCACTTCCCCGAAGATGATAAGAGAAGGTTTTCGCAGCAGTTTATATACAGTTCAAATAATATCAAAGCGGTAAAAAGCGGCATTTAGCACATTAGGCCCAAACATGTAATAAAAATCAGATAATAAATAAAAGCCAAATATAACAATTATTCTAAGCTCGAATTCTTGAACCCTGAACCAGAAGTTCTGGGTTCTTTTTCCCAGCAGAGTCGCCAGAGCTATCACACCTCCTTTTTCTACCCCGGAAAGGGGTATAGGGGAGTTTTTCCAATTAAAGTGACAATAACCGAAATGGGATTATTTATTTAAGTTCAGAGTCGCCACTTGGGATAATTTATGGTGTCCCAAGTCACCGGTTTAAATTCCGAATTGAGGAAGTTTGACTCTGTTTTACAGTCCGCGAAACACAGAAATCCGGGTAAGGAATTCTATTAACCCGGGAGAAGGTGTTAGGCATTCCGGGGTTCCGTGGTTTTAGCACGGTCGCTCAACTACTATTATTGGCCTAATTATCTGATTAATTACGCATTTTAAACCTACGTGCATTTTTAACTTTCTAACAGCTTTTAATGTTTTTAGAAAAATTCATGGAACAAGTTACGATTGTCGTACACTTGTTTGTTTGGTACACATTGCGAATAGTGTCACGGGAACCGTACCCAGGATCTACAACATGAAATTCCCTTCATCGTTTTTTATTTGTTGGAGTTTGGGATAGAGGGACAAATTGAACTGTTAATGTAATACAAAGAATTGTCAAATGGTAAGCGAAGTGCGAAAGACCAAGTTCATCTAATGTTATAAAGAATTAGTCTATTCCATTTGCAAACAAAGGCTTGTAATTAACATCATTTTGTTATCCAGCAAACTATTCGTTAGTATAACGGAAAACATTACCATGACTAGTAGCGAAACACATCTTAGACGAGTATCATTTCACTGAAATGAAGTAACATCGAAGTGCACTGTCCAACAAAATGCCCAACAAAAATGGTAAAAAAACAAGTAACTACCATTTATTATTCCACAACAAACTTATCACAAATCCAGCATATCACAAATTCAGAATATCACAATCTCACGCAAATTTATCAATGAAATATCACATGGACGAAATCAAGGAACAAAAAAGATAAGGCAGGAATGGACCTTAGTGAGCAAATCGTTTCCGTTAAACAGAAGCTAAAATTTGTACAGCAACCATGGATGAATTGCAAAAGACAATCACCAACCGAATTTGAACCCAAACTTGACCCAAAATGGAAACCGCGCAATGGCCTCGACGAACCCCGACCACAAATCAACGAGATAGTACTTAATTCAGCAGAAATTACGCTTCGAAGTGGAATTGAACTCGAATTCGAAGTTACAAATTAACTAATTGTTGGCCAAGGAAGCAGAATTCGAGCTAATCAGAGAACTGGAGAGAGAGAGAACGAAAAGCTGCAGTCGTCGCTTGGGAATCCACCCTATATCCTTTGCCACCTTTTTAAATTATGGACAATTCTTGGTGTAAAGGACTGATTACAAGTTCTAGATTCTCGTTTTGGACCAAAATGGGAGATAAGGTCTAGGCTGAAGAAGCTTGAAAATGAGATATAGTCAGCGTTCTGGCTTTGCTCGATGAAATCTGGATCTAAAATCTCCCTTTGATCGATGGGAGGGTTTCTAGAAGTGGTCTGATGTCTCGTGTCCAAGGTCTTCAGAGATTAGCTCGTCCCTTTCTAGGAATTAGGAAATTGAAGATGAAGGATTTTGGGTCCATCTTTTCCTTTCAAGAATGGCTGCCATTTTTTTGTTTTTTTTTGTGTGTTTGTGTTTCTTTCTCTTTTTAATTTTGGGAACAAACAAGAAAAAGATCACAGAAGAAAGATGGAGAACCTTGGCTATGGCTTCTGTTTTTTTGTCTTAGTCTAGGTCTCCTCTCGGATCGGCCATCGAATTTTTGGTTATCTCCTTCAAGAAAAGGACGTTCAGGTTGGGGGGGGGGATTCAAGGTCCAAACGGCTGATCCCATTTAGGTCTCTTAGGGTTGCTTATAAGTGTCTTCCTAGGGTTTTAGGGGTATTGGGCTTGGGTTATTATTGGCTAAGTCCGAAAATTAGGCCTAAAAACGGTTGTTTGAGCCCAAATTTTATTCTTTCTCCGTGAACAAGACTAAAAATACTACCTCATTTACTAATTAATCCTACTTAAGTAAAGCAACTATTAAAATAAGACTAACCGTTAAAACGAACCTATTTTTTGGTATTTTTCAAATATCATACTAAAAGACAAAAATAGAATTAGATTAAAATCATTGCAAAATTAAAATAATATTCCTAAAAACAAAGTGGAACTATTTTTGTATTTTTTGAATTTTAGGTAAAGTAGATAAATTAAAAGTAACTAGATAAAATATTAATTAGCTAAATAAAAGAAATTATTTTTGTAATTTTTTTTTGTGATAAAATAAACTAAAAGGGTCAAAACTAGTTAAAATATCGATATTAGACCTAAACTAAATATTTAAATGCTAAAATATGTAAAATCTTGGGGAGGGTCAAAAATCACATGTCTACAACTGCTAGTAGATCTGACATTGTTTTCAGTGTAGGGCTTTGTGCACGATTTCAAGCAAATCCAAAAGAATCCCACTTGACCGTTGTCAAGAGAATATTCAGATACTTGAAAGGCACCATTGACATTTGCCTTTGGTATCCAAAAGGTAGTAACTTTAACCTAGTGGGATATGCTAACGCTGACTATGCAGGTTTCCTTGTAGACAGAAAGAGCACCTCAGGTATGGCTTATTTTCTTGGTTCATGTCTTGTGTCTTGGGCTACTAAAAGGCAAAATTCAGTGGCCTTATCTATTGCTGAAGATGAGTACATTGTTGCTGCTTCATGTTGTGCTCAATTGCTGTGGATCAAACAACAATTACTGGATTTTGGAATTGATGTTGGTTGCATCCCTATTTTTTGTGATAACATTAGTGCTATTAGTATGACAAAGAACCCGGTTCATCATAAGAGAACTAAGCACATAGATGTTAGGCACCACTTTTTGAGGAACAACTATGAGAAATGCTTGATCACTGTGGAGTTTTGTGCTACTGATAAGCTGATTGCTGACATCTTTACAAAAGCACTGAGTAGAGAAAACTTAATGGAACCAGTTCAGAATGCAAAATGAAAAAAAAAATTATTGAAAAAAATATGAAAAAAATAATATTTTTTTTGGTTAGAAAATCTGGAACTTGTGTAAATAACTAGATTAATCTTTGCTCAGTCTCATACTGTAAATAGTATACCCCTATGCCATGTGTTAATATGACTCACTATCTCTAACAAAATTTTCTCTATTTTGGCCAATTGAGACATGATCAAGAGGATTCTCAGTGAAGAACCTGGTTTATCAGTACTGGTTCATCTGAATAACGAGGTATATTTTCTACACTCTGCAAAATTTGAAATACTAATATTTAATTCATGAGCAGAGTCCTACCTACGTTCAATCAAAAACTTCAAAAGCCTATCCTTTTAAGTTTGAACCAATTCCGTTTTAACTAGAATCCTCACCGTGTTAAAATGCCTAGATTCTAGGGAAGCTTAACTGCCTATTAACCTGCAATTTCAGGGTGATTAGACTTCTATTTGACTGCTAAAAGCTGCCATTGTGTATTAATTGACCTCCTACTTTAAATTCATCATCATCACCACTGCCACTCTTCCATAATTTTCAAAAACAGTCAAAAAATTTCTGTCTTCTCTTCTCTTCTCTTCCAAAATTCAAACCTCCACTCCTTTTTAGAATCTAGAGAGAATGACAAACCCCCAAGATAACCCAGACACACCTCCTCCACCTACCCCATCCGATTCCTCCACTACTCCTCAACCCAGCACCACCCCCCAGCCTAGGAGAAGGCGAGTAAAGATGCTTGCTCGAAAAACTGTAGCTACAGGTGCGCTTTCAAGGAAATTAAACACCCAGTTAAAAGCTAGCCAAGTTCAAGATTCCCAAAATTCTGATGATTCTTTCAAGTCTCCGAGTGAGGGGGAAGGAATTGGGTCTTCTAATTCAGAATATGTAACGTCTGTGCCAAATCCCTCTATTGAGATAATCTCTGATGTGGCTGAAAATCTGGAAAATCAATTTGTTTTGGTTGGGTCTGCTGTGGATGTGGAAACTACTGAGTCACGAAGGAGAGGAGGAAAAAATAACAGAGGAAAAGAAACTGAGAGTGAGGGTGTTCGTAGTGATGAGAGGGGAAAAGGGAAAGAAGAGGCTGATTCTTCACCCACCTCTGAAACTGTTAAACTGGCTATCTGTGGAGCTGAGCCAGAACAGGTGGAAGAAAGTAGCAAGAAAATAGGGGGAAGTGGATCAGGGGAAGCTGCTGAGGGACTCGTTAATCTTGGAAAGCACACAAATGAACCTGGTTCATCTGTGGAAGAAACTCTAGCAGATCTCTTGAAAAGGGTAGGTGATAGATATAAACCCAAGAAAAAGAGAACTCTGAAACCAAAGACTCCTGGCACAGCAAGAGCCAACAAGAAAAGGAAGGCTGCTTCTTCTAAAACTACTGAAACTCCCTTACTAAAAGGAAGGGCCACGAAGAGCAAGTTGAAGCAAAGTGGGGAGGAGTTGCAGAAAGCTATGAAAGAAAGTAAGAAGAAAAGGATGGACAAAGGGAAAACAAAGGTGGCAGAGCCTATTGTGGCTGTTGATGTGGATGAGATGGACCCGGTCCATCAAGGTGAACATATGACTGTTGAGGTGGAGGTTCAGACCCCCTAAGCCCAAGAGAGCCAAGATTTCCTCAAAGAAAACCTCATCTGTATCTATGTCTGTTGTGAAAGCCAAACAAGTGAAAATTACTGAAGAAGAAGGCTGGAGTGGTGAAGAGGAGGATGAGTCTGATAATGAACAGGACAAGCTGGCCAAGTTTGGCAAACGCACTATCTTGAAGGGAAGACTTTTGAAGGACTTGGAGGAAGAAGGGATGGTTCTACTGCTTGAAAGGCTAAAGGTACAGAAGTGGAAGGATATGGTCCTTCAGTTAGATGGCAGGCTAGCCTGGAATAAGATTATTGAATTCATGGCAAATGCTGAGGTGAAGGGTGGGAGAGTCACTGGTCTGGTGAAAGGGGATCAATTGTCTTTTGATGCAAAAGAGCTGGGCGAAATCCTTGGCATAACTTCTGAAGGTTATGATGATTACACAAGGCAAAAATGGCCAAGCCTGGACTCCCTTCCTACTGCACTAGCCATCACTAGGAAATTCTGTGATAATAAGGAGGTCAATGCCCCAAAGGTTGTCTATAAGAGTAAAATGAAGCCTTCCCACAAGGTACTGTTTGAATTCGTCATCAAGTGTGTGCTGCCTAGGCAGGAAAGAAGGCACATTGCCAACTACATGGACTTGGTTTTGATGGAATGTCTGGATAGTGGGCGACAGATCAATTAGCCTGTGTTTATAATCAAGCTTCTAGATCGGGTTATCAATGGCTCCAAGGCCCATGCCACTCCTTATGGTTTCATTCTCACTACTGTTCTTGCTCATTGTAAGGTGCCTCTGAAGAAGTGGGAGATGGCCACAAGCAATACTCTGCTCGCTTGTGACTATGAGATCACTGCCACTCCCAATGAACCTGGTTAATCCAAAAAGACACCTATAAATAGCAAGGTCAGAGCTCTATTGCACGAGAGTGGGGCAAAGGATGCTGAGATATCAAGCCTGAAGACTCATTTGGCAGAGGTAGAATCTGAGAGAGATGCTCTCAGAACTGAGCTCACAAAGGAAAAGGAGAAGAATGATGGGAATTCTTGAAGACATGCTGCACCTTCTCCAAGCCAAAACCCAAAACCCCAGTTCTTCTAAGACTTAATTTCCTAAGCCATACCTAGACCTTTTAGTGACCCAGATTAGGGATTTTTTTAGCTCATGTTTTAACTGTTTTTGTTTCTTTTTGTGGATTATGGCAGAATCATATTCTCTATCAATGAAGTTTGCTGCTTTTGCTCTCATTGACTGTTAATATTTCCTTGATAGCTTGAATGTGTAGTTGATTACTGATGTTTAATCCATGAATGCATTTTCAGTTGCCGCAGTGGCCATGAGTAATTTTTAAAATCTAGGAATCACACATTGTTTATGCAGCTTTTCGATGATGCCAAAAGGGGGAAAAGAAAATATGCTTTACATTCTGAATAATGATGTTTATAACCTGATGAACCTGGTCCTTGATGATAAGTGAAAAATGTTTCTAACATTGCATTGATGTTGAGCTGAGCTCTAGTAGGGCCTAAGTGTATAAAAAGCACAGAGTTTGTCATCATTGTCGCGCCCCCTTTTTTCCCTGCTCGTGGGGAGAAGTCCGGGTTTCGACATTCCATGGGGGAATCGACTCATTTCCTTTTAGGATTTAGGTATTTGAAGAGTCGCCACATAACGGATTATGGTGTGTTAGGGCACCTAGAGCGATTAACTCTTAGACTAGTTTGCATTACTAGAGATTAGGAAAAGGGCTCGAAATAACCTTGAGGGGAAGGTGTTAGGCACCCCTCTCGGTCCACAACGGTGGGTCCCGGCCGAACTTATATTTATGAATTAGTCCTTTAAACGAATAAGCAGTTGAAACAAATAATTGCAAATAAAGCGTGTTGGACATTGTATGACTCAAATAATAAGACACAGAATTTGAAAAAGTGGTGTGCTTAAAAAAAAAAAGCAAAGTTTTAAGCAAAGGGAATTTGGGAAAGAGGGGTCCTAGGTTGGTTAGCCTATAGGATCACCCCACGCAATGCCCGGTAAACACTCCTCAATGAGGGGCTACATGTGACATTAATGCGTGGTCATCATATCCATATCTACCCATTCCCACCCCTTAGCGGCTATTTAAGCGAGTGTTGTTTAGCAATCTCTATGCGTGCTGTTACCCGTCCCTTCTTATTGGTCCTGGAGAAAATTTGGGCCTCTACCTATAAGCAGTTCTAGACAGACCCCTAAGGTTTAAAAGGAGAAAATACTAGGCGACAAGCAAGAACAAAGAGGACTTCAACAAATAAAGGCAGGAAAGAAGCAATTAAAGGCTCAGGTTTACCTCCACAGATAATGCATGTAAGCAGCACGACTCAAACACAAACAAGGGCAGTATTATTAAACAGGATCCTAAGACATGATGTCTAAGTGAGTATTAGAACACAAGAGTCATGCAGATTTATTTTATGAGCTCAAGTAGGGGTCCTGATCAGTTTGCCTACTGATTTTAAGCCTGCTAACCATTAAGCAGTAAACACAAAGAGGCAGTTCCCAGTTTTATAAGAGTTGATTACCTAAGGCTTGCCTAGGCGTGGGATAGCGTACAATAGTTACCAAGAGTATTAAAATAGTTTAAAAGTTGTTTTACCTAAAGCATGCTGTTCTAAGTGTTGCAAAGATATACAGGGATTATGACCAGTTTTACTTAAACAGGATAATTAGACATGAGACTGTTTTATGTCCTTTTTTCATGCATCACTAGTTTAACTAGGTGTGACTGAGCGAGTATGAATGAGATCCTAAAACATGATATCTAACATGTACATATAAAATGCAGAATGATTTCAGGATATGCAGAATTCCTAGAGCATGATTTCTAAATGCACAGAGAGTTACAGCATTGTTAAGCATGATTTCCAGATGCGTAGGAGTAACAGTTTTGTGTTAATGCCGTTGTTTAGCCTAGAAGCAGGGTTTCTAAGTGATAAATAAGGTCAAATGAGATGCTGAAGCAGTAAACCTAAAGCATGATATCTAATGCATGACATGTGTTGGTCCTAGACATGGATTCTAATGCGCATATAGGAAATGTAAACCTAAGGCATGGTTTCTACCCATTGATATTGATAACATATATAACTACCCTCCCCTTTTCACTAGTCAACCCCAATATTCGTTTACGATAATTATTACAAACCAATATTGAAATGAATTACATAGATAAAGAAAAATAAGAAGTTACACTATAGGGAGCCTGGAAACCGGCCCAGATTTCCAGAACCAAGATGTTTCATAGCCTTTCTCATATCCGGGTGTGTCAGAGTTCCCTAAGGACCTCAAGGGATCCCGGGCAGTGCTCGCACCCAGATTTCACAACCATAACTAAGTAAGTGCAGTGTGGAAGAGCCAGCTCCAATGCATCAGAATTCAGAGGGATCTCATAGGGATCCCTAAGCAGTCACACATTGGAGGGGCAGAAACTTAAGGACTTAAGAGTAGAGTGAGAGTGCTTGACATAGCTTTGAAAAGGCTTTAGCATGAAAGCGGTGTAAAAGAGACTTAATTGAAATAGTTTTGTAAAAACAACAGAGATAGTTTTGAAAAGAGAGTAGAGTAACAAGCAACAGTCCAAACACAATACCCAAAACAGGTTCATACATAACCAAAGAACATAGGACCAAGGCAGATTCAGCAACAACAAACAGGGGTAATGGGATTTGGGACACATAGGTGAACATATAGCAGACAGAAGTCTTTGGAATTGGTACAGATATGCTCAGCAACACTGATTAGACATAGTCACAGAATTAGCAATGCTTAAGGGGTTCAGTATAGGATCAACATAATTTAAAATCAGTCCAAGAATCATACAAGTTTAGGAGTGCAGACTACTTTACAAAGAGATTCATACCAAAAACCAAATAGAGCAAGATCACATGGAGACATACCACATAGAGGGGGGGGGGGGTAACATGTTCATTCTCATCCTGTCACGACCCGGATTTCCCACCATCGGGAGTCGTGATGGCGCCTACTATCGGAGCTAGGCAAGCCAAGCCTTTTAAACATTCCCTGATTTCACCTCAACAAGAACAATATAAATATAACGAGTCATTTAAATTAAAGCGGAAGTCTTTAAAACACAGATAACTGAAAAACCCAAAATACGGAAGTTTAACATTTCTCTACCCAAGACTGGTGTCGCTATCTCAAGAACTACTAAAGAGTGCTACAAACAAGTCTGAATAGAAATACATAAGTGTCTGTCTCAGTACAATGAAAACAAACTGAAAACATAGAAAGGGACTCCGGCCTACGAACGCCAGCTAGGCTACCTCGTAAGTCCCTAGACTGAAGTCAGCTCCCGATCAATATCCTACTGCTGTGGTCCAAAAGCTGCTCTGGTACCGTGATCTGTGCAAAAGAGCACAGAAGTGTAGCATCAGCACAACCGACCCCATGTGCTGGTAAGTGCCTGGCCTAACCCCGACGAAGTAGTGACGAGGCTAGACAGGACTACCAAACCAACCTGTGCAGTTCAATATATATATATATGCAATAAAAGGAAAGAATAAAGAAATTAAACAGTTAAGAGGGAGGGGAGCATACTATGGGAGGAATAGAGTCCGGATATAAAGTCAACAATTTAAGTAAGCAACAGGGCAATAACAATAATTAATGAGAGCAGGAAAGTCAACAGTTGCACGGCATCAACCTTCGTGCTTTTACTCTCATCCTCACCAAAAGTAATCAAGTAAAGTGCACGGCATCAACCTTCGTGCTTTCCCTCTCATACTCTCAAATCATGGCACGGAATGACCCTTCGTGCAAATATAAATAAAACATGGCACGGAATGACCCTTCGTGCAAATATAATCAAAACATGGCACGGAATGACCCTTCGTGCATTATCACTCTTCCTCACCCAAACAGTAATCACAACCAAACGGGGCGAGGGGATAAACAAATAATAAGAAATATCCCGGTAAGGGAATTACACAATTAACAGCTAAATCCCGGCAAGGGAGCAACAACAATACTTTCACATCCCGGCAAGGGAGATAATCAATATACTCAAACCATCCCGGCAAGGGATTAATCATATCTCTTTCTATTTCTTTCATTTCTTACTCAATAGTCTTTTTATCGTTCGAGCCAACGCTCCAAAGAATTTACAATTCATAATTAGTCCTCATACTCTTCACATTGCATAGAATTCATCATTAACATGGAAGAGTCATAACAATATCAGGATAAGTACATACAAGGACCCACGGTCATGCTAGACACCGGTGTATAGATACTCGTATCCATGCCTATACACCGTACTCAACATTTAGTAATTAGCAAACAACACTCTAATCATATTCCCTCAAGCCAAAGTTAGATCAAACACTTACCTCGGTCCAAAGAATAGCAATCAATCCTCAAATACCGCCTTTCCTCTACAATCCGACTCCGAAACAATGATATCTAGGCATAATTAATTCAATAATATCAATAAAGACTCAGTGGCAACATCCCATAGCCTAGATATGAATTTCCTAGCATTCTTCCAAAGATACCAAAATTCGACACCGGGCCCACATGGTCCAAACATGAGGCTCGGACCAAAACCCAATCACCCATACCCCCACGAGTTCAAATATGCAATTTATTTTAAGATTCGACCCCAAATTGAGGTTGAATCACCAAAATTCTCAAAACCCTAACTCTACCCAAAACCCCTAATTTCTACTTTAATTTCATGTATTAGGCCTAGGAATTCACTAATTAATGAAGAAAAACGAAGGAATTAGGTGGGGAATTACTTACCCAAGTGACCTTGAAGAAGGGAGGCTTCAATGGGATCCTAAGGTTTGAAGGAGAAGGGAGCTCGTGAGAAAAAGTGAAGAATCCCGTATGCTACTGTTCTGTTTTTAAAAAAATCACTGAAGGATTTAACCCTACGCGATCGCGACACAGGGGACGCGTTCTCGATGAAGAGGAACTGGGGCATCGCGTTCGCGATGGGGAGATGCGAACGCGAAGAAGGAAAACTGGGGGGGTCCAGGGGCAGGCCTACGCGAACGCGAGGGGGTTAGGACGCGAACGCGGTGGAGGGGGGGAATAGAACTACGCGAACGCGGGAAGGGGGCCGTGAACGCGTAAGAGGGAAACGACAAAGCACTGTGAACGCGAGCCTGAGGCCGCGTTCGCGAAGAACAAAATACCTGGGCAAAAATTGCAGAAAATATGCCAACTTTCCTAAGTTCAAAAACACCCCGAACCACCTCCAAATCACTCCCGAGCCCTCGGGGCTCCTAACCAAACACACACACTAACTCAATAACATCCTACGAACTAACTCGAGCGATCAAACCGCCAAAATAACATCAAAATCATTGAATCAAACCCCAAAATCATCATTTTTCATTCTAACTTCATAAACTTCAAACTTTAGATATTTAGGTCCGAAACACGTCAAATGACGTCCGATTTCGACCAAACTTTACAGAAAGCGCTTAACACATATTTAAGACTTGTTCCGGGCGTCGGAACCAAAATACGAGCCCGATACCATAGTCTTTTAATCAATTTTCATTTCTATTTTCCTTAATAATTCCAAAAAAATTCTTTTCCTCGGGTTCTAGACCTCGGATTTCGACTCCGGGCACATGCCCGAGTCCCATATTTTTCTACGGACCCTCCGGGATCGTCAAATCACGGGTCCGGGTCCGTTTACCAAAAATGTTGACCGAAGTCAACTTTAATCATTTTAAAGCCACATTTTGAAATTTTTCACAGAATTTAACATATAATCTTTCCGGCTACGCGCTCGGAATGCGCACGCAAATCGAGGAAACTAAAGGTGAGGTTTTCAAGGCCTCGGAAGCACGAAAAAAGAGAGAAATCCCGTGATGACCCCTTTGGGTCGTCACATTCTCCACCTCTAAAACAACCGTTCGTCCTCGAACGGACAAAAGAAAGAAGTACCTGAGTCGGGAAATAGATGAGGATAGCGGCTCCGTATATCAGACTCGAACTCCCAGATCAATGCCTCAGGAGGCTGACCTCTCCACTGGACACGCACTGAAGGAAAACTCTTCGACCTCAACTGTCGAACCTGTCGGTCTAGAATGGCTACCGGCTCGTCCTCGTAAGACAGATCCTTGTCCAACTGGACAGTGCTGAAATCAAACACGTGGGCTGGATCGCCGTGATAACTCCGAAGCATGGACACATGAAACACTGGATGCACGGCTGACAAGCTGGGCAGCAAGGCAAGTCTTTAAGCCACCTCTCCCACACGATCGAGGATCTCAAATGGGCCAATGAATCTAGGGCTAAGCTTGCCCTTCTTCCCAAATCTCATCACGCCCTTCATGGGCGACACTCGGAGCAAGACCCGCTCACCAACCATGAAAGCTACATCTCGAACCTTACGATCCGCATAACTCTTTTGCCGCGATTGAGCCGAACGAAGCCTGTCCTGAATGATCTTGACCTTATCCAAGGCCTCCTGAACTAAATCTGTACCCAATAACCGAGCCTCTCCTGGCTCAAACCATCCGACTGGATACCGACATCGCCTACCATACAACGCCTCATATGGAGCCATCTGAATGCTGGACTGGTAGCTGTTGTTGTAGGCGAACTCTGCTAAGGGCAAAAACTGGTCCCACGAGCCTCCAAAATCGATGACACAGGCTCGGAGCATATCCTCCAATATCTGAATAGTCCTCTCGGACTGGCCGTCCGTCTGAGGGTGGAACGCTGTGCTCAACTGAACCTGGGTGCCCAACTCCTGCTGAACTGCTCTCCAGAAACGCGAGGTAAACTGCGTACCCCGGTCCGAAATGATAGATGCCAGCACCCCATGAAGGCGAACAATCTCTCGGATGTAGATCTCAAGTAACCTCTCCGATGAATAAGTGGCTGCAACCGGAATAAAATGTGCTGACTTGGTCAGCCTATCAACAATGACCCAAATAGCATCAAACTTCTTCCGATTCATCGAAAGTCCAGTAACGAAATCCATGGTAATCCTCTCCCACTTCCACTCGGGAAGCTCAATCCTCTGAAACAGACCACCAGGCCTCTGATGCTCATACTTGACCTGCTGACAGTTCAAACACCGAGCCACATATGCAACGATATCTTTCTTCATCCTACGCCACCAATAATGCTGCCGCAAGTCCTGGTACATCTTCACGGCGCCCGGGTGAATAGAATACCGAGAACTATGGGCCTCCGCTAAGATCAACTCTCGAATCCCATCGACATTGGGCACACACACTCGCCCCTGCAACCTCAAAACACCATCATCATCTAAGGTCACCTTCGTGGCACCTCCACGCTGCACCGTGTCTCTCAGGACACACAAATAGGGATCATCAAACTACCGATCACGGATACGCTCTAACAATGAAGAACGAGCGACCGTGCAAGCTAACACTCTGCTAGGCTCAGAAATGTCCAACCTCACAAACCGATTGGCCAAGGCCTGAATATCCAAAGCAAGCGGTCTCTGGCTGACCGGAACATAAGCAAGACTACCCATGCTGGCGGACTTCCTACTCAATGCATCGGCCACCACATTGGCTCTCCCCGGGTGGTACAAAATAGTAACATCATAATCCTTCAATAGCTCCAACCACCTCCGCTGCCTCAAGTTCAACTCCTTCTGCTTGAACAAGTACTGCAGACTCTTGTGATCAGTGTACACCTCACACGTCACACCATATAAGTAATGCCTCCAAATCTTCAAAGCATGAACAATGGCTGCCAACTCTAGATCATGTACCGAATAATTCTTCTCGTGGATCTTCAATTGCCTCAAAGCATAAGCAATGACTCTGCCATCTTGCATCAATACCGCACCAAGCCCAATACGGGAAGCATCATAATAAACTGTATAGGGTCCTGAGCCTGTGGGCAAAACCAATATCGGTGCCGTAGTCAGAGCTGTCTTGAGCTTCTGAAAACTCGCCTCACACTCATCTGACCATCTGAACTGGGCACCCTTCTGGGTCAATCTGGTCATCGGGGCTGCAATGGATGAAAATCCCTCCACGAACCGGCGGTAATAACCTGCTAACCCCAAGAAACTCTGAATCTCAGTAGCTGATGCTGGTCGAGGCCAGTTCTTGACTGCTTCAATCTTCTTGGGGTCCACCTGAATACCCTCTGCTGATACAACATGACCCAGAAATGCAACCGAACTCAACCAGAACTCGCACTTCGAGAACTTAGCATACAATTGACTATCCTTCAGAGTCTGAAGAACCACTCTAAGGTGCTGCTCGTGCTTCTCCTGGCTGTGGGAGTACACCAGAATATCATCAATAAAGACTATCACGAACAAGTCCAAGTAAGGTCTGAACACTCGGTTCATCTACTCCATAAATGCGGCTGGGGCATTGGTCAACCCAAATGACATGACCAAAAACTCATAATGCCCGTACCGAGTGCGGAATGCTACCTTAGGGACATCAGACGCCCTAATCCTCAGCTGATGGTAGCCAGATCTCAAGTCTATCTTTGAAAACACCTTTGCACCCTGAAGCTGGTCAAACAAATCATCAATCCTCGACAGTGGATACTTGTTCTTTATCTTCACCTTGTTCAATTGCCGGTAATCAATGCACATCCTCATCGATCCATCCTTTTTCTTCACAAATAACACTAGCGCACCCCAAGGAGAAACACTAGGCCTGATAAAACCCTTCTCTAGCAAGTCTTGCAACTGGTCCTTTAACTCCTTCAACTCTGGCGGGGCCATGCGATACGGCAGAATAGAAATGGGCTGCGTGCCTGGGGCCAGTTCAATACAGAAATCAATATCCCTGTCGGGCGGCATACCCGGCAGGTCTGAAGGGAAAACCTTGGGGAACTCCCGAACAATAGGAACAGAGTCAATAGAAGGAACCTTTGTGCTGGAATCGCGAACATACGCCAGATAAGCTAGACAACCCTTCTCGACCATACGTCGAGCCTTCACATATGAAATAACACTGCGGGTGGCATGTCCTGGGGTCCCTCTCCACTCCAATCGGGGAAAATCTGGCAAAGCCAAGGTCACGGTCTTGGCGTGACAATCCAAGATAGCATGATACGGGGACAACCAATCCATCCCTAATAAGTCAAAATCCACCATGTCTAAAAGCAATAAATCAACACGGGTCTCAAGACCCTCAAACACTACCACACAGGAACGATGAACTCGGTCGACCACTATAGAATC
>NW_017678009.1:0-2385 GCF_001879085.1 Nicotiana attenuata
AGCTTACTTTATTTAGCACAATTCACTTAGATTACACCCAAGGCTTCGTTATCCCTAATCCCGCCTTTAAACCCGCAATTATAGATTCCTCTAATAATCTAGGAGTGGTGTTGTTCAACAATACCCTAAATATGCACTCTTTTCCAAGTTATGCACACTAAATAGGCACAGCTAATTGAGGATCCTGTCAATTAACTACAACGAACACGAAGTTGAACAAATAAAGATTAAACTAGCAATTTGTATTCACATAAACAAGAAGTTCATCACCCAATAGGTTCCATCAAAGCCTTAGACAAGGAATTTAGCTACTCATGGCTATGGGAAAATAAACTAAGATTGAATTCATCATAAAATCAAAAGAAAAGAAGAAAGATGTTTAGAGTATTTTCTCACAATGGTTTTCCTTGCTAAGAAACCTAAAAAATCAATACATGCCTCTCTTGGGCGAAGTCTAATATTTTAAATAGGGTTTAGGTCTAAAAATCCCGTAATTGACACTTTGGTCCCCGAAGTTTCTACGCCTGCCGCGGTTCTGCCGCGGTCGCGGTAGAACCGCGGCCAAACACCCTCGCGGATTCTCAATCTTCTGCAGCTGCTTCCCACTGCGGTTCTGCCGCGATCGCGGTGGAACCGCGGTGGATCCAGTATTCTGAATCTTCGGCCTGTTTTGCATGGGTCACTTGGAAAATTTCACAGTTGGCCTCTTTTTCATCACTTTTAACTCCAAAACTGCTCCTTAGCCTTCCTTATACATATATCACCTACAAATCATGAAAAGCACTAATAAGAGCATTTTGTCATCACTTTTAGCATTAAAACTACACAAGAAGGTGATTATTTAAGGTGTGATTATAGTCAAATTCACCTATACTGTTACGCGGCGCCTACCTGAGATTCCTTGGAAGGGCGACGTAAGGCTAGGCAACTGATGTCAGTGCAGTTGTTGTCCGCCAACTGAGGTCCCCTCCGTACGCTAGACGAGATTGTCAGTGCCGTACGGGAAAACCAATGTCAAGAGCAATTGAGAGAACAGAAATGAGAATTCAGAATGAAAGAAAGCTTGATTGCATTAATGAAAGCTATTACAGAAAAGCAACGCGGTGTCGAGGGGGAGAGACACCAGTACAGAGAATTGCTTGCTTAAATCATGGCATGTCCCCATGTCATATCAATAAAGTAAATAGCAGAAGGGTGAGAAGACTTCCCTGAGACTCAATCCGAGTCGGAGACGGTATTGGGGTCTACATGGCAGGCCTTCCCCAATGCGCGTAGCCAAGCCATAAACCGGCTCTCAGATCTAGCCTGCCTCTGTGATATGGCGTCCATCCGTGTGTGTAGACCATCCACCGAGGTGCGGAGATCCGCGACCTCTTCCTCCAAGGAGCGCAGCATAGGCCGGGAGGACTGTGAGCGTGATAGGTCTGCTCCAGAATTGGGGCGCCGAGAGGGCCCGGCACTGTCAACAGACCTCCTGGACGGTGCAACAGGGACCAGATCATCCTCCTCATCATCAATCTCAATTGTAGTGCGGGTGCCCCTACCCACTCTGATGCTAGAAGCTTTGAAAGCTGCTTTGGGAGGCAAATCGCCATCAACAGGGTTGGTAGGGGTGTTTCTCATCAAGCACAATGTGGTCACCAAGGAAGGGAAATAAAATCCCTTTGTCAGCAGCGGGCCCCGTAAGACCATTTCATCTCCAATTACCCGTGCCGCATCAAAATTCTTCCCTGTCACAAAGCACCAAGTCAACAGTGCCCTATTGAAGTTCACGTCCGTGGTATTTCTAGAAGGCAGGAACCTACTACAGATAACAGTCAACCAACACTTGGCCAGGTGATTAGCATAGTCTGCATACCAAGGCGCTTCCTGATGAGTGGTAACAAGCAGCTGCTCATCTGGAAAGGTTTCCAGAATTTCTTCCACTTCTACTACATTTTCAGCTCCTTCAAGTCGTGATAGGTGATCAGCGACTTGATTTTCAGTGCCCTTACGGTCACGAATTTCAAGATCGAACTCTTGCAGTAGCAACACCCAACGAATCAGGCGTGGCTTAGAGTCCTTCTTTTCTATTAAGTATCTAAGAGCTGCATGGTCAGAGTATACGATTACCTTGGATCCTATTAGATAGGACCGAAACTTGTCAAAAGCAAATACCACAGCTAGCATCTCCTTCTCTGTCACTGTGTAGTTCAACTGGGCTCCACTCAGCGTCCTACTAGCATAGTAGATTGGGTGCATCAGTTTGTCCTTCCGATGGCTCAGGACTGCCCCCACCGCGTAGTCACTAGCATCACACATCAATTCAAACGGTTGCTCCCAGTCAGGGGCAACGATTGTGGGTGCTGTGACCAGCCTTTGCTTCAACTCCTCAAAAGCTACCCT
>NW_017678009.1:5613-9040 GCF_001879085.1 Nicotiana attenuata
AGATCTGATTGTACCCTGAGTACCCATCCAAGAAGCAAAAGTGTGACCTCCCTGCCAATCTATCCAGCATTTGATCAGTGAAGGGAAGTGGGAAGTGGTCTTTTCTGGTGGCTAGATTCAACTTTCTATAATCCATGTAGATTCTCCAGCCTGTGACGGTTCTTGTTGATATAAGTTCATTGTTGTCATTCTTTACCACCGTCATGCCACCCTTTTTAGGCACACATTGAACTGGGCTAACCCAGCTACTGTCAGAGATTGGGAAAATGATTCCCGCATCCAACCATTTTATCACTTCCTTCTTCACCACTTCCTTCATATTCGGGTTTAGCCGTCTCTGATGTTCCCTGGAAGGTTTGTGCCCCTCTTCCAGCAGAATTTTGTGCATGCAGTATGCGAGGCTGATCCCCTTGATGTCTGCCATGGTCCACCCAATGGCAGTTTTACACTCCCTTAGTACCTGTAGAAGCTGTTGAACCTGCACATCTAACAAACCAGATGAAATAATAACAGGTAATGTGGAGTCAGGACCCAGAAATTCATACCTGAGGTGGGTTGGCAATGGCTTCAGTTCCAGCTTAGGGGGTTCCTCGATGGATGGTTTAGCTGGAGGGGTCTCTCTCTTTTCTAAGTGCAAGGGCTCGAACTCCAGATTTCTCTCCTAGAACCCTTTTCCTTCCAGTGCCAACACCCATTCTGCAAAATCCTCACCATTCACTTCATCCAAATTTGTCAAGCATGCAGCAAGGGGATCCTCAACCGTCAACGTCTCATCATCAGCCTCTACTATTACATCCACTGCATCAATAAGGGAACAATTTGCGAACTCACTTGGTCGTCTCATCGATTTCTGCATATTGAATATAATTTCTTCATTATTGAGCCTCATCTTAAGCTCCCCAGTCTCACAATCAATCAAAGCTCTCCCCGTGGCCAAGAAGGGTCGTCCTAGAATTATAGGAATTTCTTCATCCACTTTGCAATCCAAGATTACAAAATCTGCAGGGAATACGAATTTCCCCACCTGAATAACCACATCATCAAGAATCCCAAATGGACGCTTAACAGTCCTGTCGGCCAGCTGCAACAACATAGAGGTAGGTCTAGCTCTCCCAATGCCTAACCTCTTATAAATGACCAGGGGCATGAGGTTAATGCTGGGCCCTAAATCACAGAGTGCCTTAGCAAAGGCATAGTTCCCAATAGTGCATGGAATTGTAAAACTACCCGGATCAGATAGGTTTTCAGCAACAGGTCTAGATACCACTGCACTACATGTCTGAGTAAGGGTCACAGTCGACAAGTCTTGAAAGTCAAACTTCCGAGACATCAAGTCCTTCATCATTTTAGCGTATCCCGGCATCTCCTTTAGAGCTTCAATCAGTGGAATGTTTATCTGGATTTGTTTGAGCATCTCTAGGAACTTTTTATACTGCTCCTTTTGATGCTTGGCCAAAATGGTGCAGGAGGTCTTTTCTTCCCAATCACTTGGGATTTCTCCTTCTCAGCTACTGTCTCAACTATTGGCTCTGCTACTGTCTCAATTACTGGCTCAGCTACTGTCTCGGTCTCTTGCTGCATATTCTTTTCTTCAGGAGCAGGCTGAACTGTTACCTCTGTCAATCCCGTAGAGTCATCCAGCTCAATGGGTACTGGAATTAGTGTCTCAGCCTGTATGTTTTCTCGAGCTCTCTCTTGCTCAACATCTAGATCCCTGCCATTTCGTAGACTCACCGCCATCAGCTGCTTTGGGCCCTGATCTTTTGGATTGATTTGGGTATCTGCAGGTAATGTCCCTTGAGGACGATTGTTAAGTGACATTGAAATCTGGCCCACTTGTACCTCAATATTCTTGATAGCTGCATCATGTGCATCCACCCTTTCATTTATTTTAGCATTGGACCCAATAACCTGCTGCATCATTGCTTCAAGCCTTGCAAACCCGTCTTCCTGTCTTCCACCCTGCTGTTGCTGAGGTGGGTGGTACCCTTGCTGCTGATTGTTGTACCCTTGTGGTCTAGGATACGGTGCCATGTTGTTGGGGGGTCTCATGCCTCCCATGTTTCCAGCGTTATACTGTGGCTGCGGTGGTCTGTACTGCTGCTGAGTCTGCTGACCCCAGTTCTGATTACCTTGCCTCTGACCCCCATAGTTAGCCACATAGTTCATATCTTCAGGGTGCTGGTGATGATGATCATGCTCTGTATTCCATGGATTACCAATTGGCTGGCTAATGCAAGATGTGCACAAGCCCCCATTGGTAGTGTCTACTATATGAACCTGTTGCTTCTGCCCTGATTCCTCCACCTTTTTGGTGAGGATGCTCATTTGCGTCAAAAGAGTCGCCATGTTTTCAGCCATTGTATTAGAAGGATCAAGAGGCACTGAGTGCACCACTGGAGTGATGGGTGCATCCCTAGATGTCCAACCCGAATTCTGCGCCATCTTGTCGAGCAAATTCTGACCTTCTCTCCAAGTCTTGCTCAAGAATGCCCCACCAGCCGAGGCATCAACTATATTCTTCAAGTTGTCTGACAGTCCCATGTAAAACCGTTGTCCCAACATCTGCTCTGGAACACCATGGTGGGGGCACATAACCAACATTCCTTTAAATCTGCCCCATGTCTCGTGTAGTGTCTCCATTGGTTTCTGTTTGAAGCTCACAATCTCATCAATTTGTTGAGCGGTCTTGTTGGGAGGATGGAACTTGTTGTGAAATTGCTTGACCAACTCATCCCAAGTTGCTATAGAGTTTATGGGAAGCGAGTTTAGCCAAACCTGAGCAGCTCCTGTCACCGAGAATGGAAACAATAATAATCTGATTGCTTCCGGAGTCACGTTCGGTTGCCTTTGAGTTTTGCAAATAGACAGGAAGTTCTTTAAGTGTTGCTGAGGGTCTTCTGTTTGTGTCCCAGAAAAAAGTCCCTTGTTCTGCAATAAGTGTAGCATGTTATTTGTGATCTGGAACGATTCAGCTTGTATCGCAGGCACAATAATGGCAGTAGCCAGATTGTCAGCTGTGGGTTGTGCCCAGTCATAAAGTGCACCCTCAGGCACAGGAGGTGCCAATTGCTCATTCCTGACGTTCCCGTTGGGGTCGTTTATGTCGCCCATGTCAATTTCGAGTTGGTGTGTTTGTTGTGATTGTTGAAGTCTTTTGTTTGCACGATTCAATGCCCGGAATGTCTTCTCGGGGTCTGAGAGTCCTTCAAGCAGTTCTCCAGTCCTCGTAGAATTTCTAGGCATGCACCTGTGTACCCAGATCAACAACCGTCAAAATTTTCAATGAAAAAGTTGGTAGAGAGAAAACTGACTACAACAAGAATCTTTGTATTTCTGTCAATGGCAATTGATAATTCCGTTAACTCCCCGGCAACGGCGCCAAAATTTGATCAGCCCAATGCTATGCCTTATAAAAACGGACTCT
>NW_017678009.1:9415-19296 GCF_001879085.1 Nicotiana attenuata
TACCGTAAATCTCTCCCGAGTAATCACAGTAATTTACTATTGCACTCTCCCGAGATACACTAGCTTACTTTATTTAGCACGATTCACTTTAGATTACACCCAAGGCTTCTTTATCCCTAATCCCGCCTTTAAACCTGCAATTATAGATTCCTCTAATAATCTAGGAGTGGTGTTGTTCAACAATACCCTAAATATGCATTCTTTTCCAAGTTATGCACATTAAATAGGCACAACTAATTGAGGATCCTGTCAATTAACTACAACGAACACGAAGTTGAACAAATAAAGATTAAACTAGCAATTTATATTCACATAAACAAGAAGTTCATCACCCAATAGGTTCCATCAATGCCTTAGACAAGGAATTTAGCTACTCATAGATATGGAAGAATAAACTAAGCTTGAATTCATCATAAAATCAAAAAGAAAAGAAGAAAGATGTTTAGAGTACTTTCTCACAATTGTTTTCCTTGCTAAGAAACCTAAAAAATCAATACATGCCTCTCTTGGGCGAAGTCTAATGTTTTAAATAGGGTTTAGGTCTTAAAATCCCGTAATTGACACTTTGGTCCCAGAAGTTTCTGCGTCCGCCGCGGTTCTGCCGCGGTAGAACCGCGGCCAAACACCCTTGCGGATTCTCACAACTTCTGCAGCTACTTCCCACCGCGGTTCTGCCGCGATCGCGGTGAAACCGCGGTGGATCCCATTCTCTGAATCTTCGGCCTGTTTTTGCCCGGGTCACTTAGGAAATTTCACAGTTGGCCTCTTTTTCATCACTTTTGACTCCAAAACTGCTCCTTAGCCGTCTTTATACATATATCACCTACAAATCATGAAAAGCACTAATAAGAGCATTTTGTCATCACTTTTAGCATTAAAACTACGCAAGAAGGTGATTATTTAAGGTGTGATTATAGTCAAATTCACCTATTATCAATATCCAAAAGAAAAAAAATTGCTAAATTTTCCAGAAGTGATCAACCAATTAAAAATATATGCATTTCTCAGTGTCAACACCAATTAAATGACTAAGGGTCAACGTACGCAACACTAGTTAGGGTTGACTGCAGGAATTCTTCTATGTTCATTTTGCAATGAATAGTCATGTATATAAATTATTATCCTAAAGTGAAAATGAAAAGCACAAGACTCCTGGACAGAAAGAGTAGTTGGTGTAGAGCATATCCATTTCATAACTTGAGGGGGAAACTTTACAAGTTTAGCAGGAGGAAACTAATATAATGTGCGGGCGTTTTGGGGTGCTTATGGCGGCAAAATGCATTGAAATTCAGATATTACTCGGATACAACTGATATATACGATAAAACTTGTTTAATTTCAAAATAGTAAAGAAACAAATAATTATTATTAGTTCTCACAAACTTGATTGGAATTCAAAAACATACATTGAATAGAATGAAGGAGGGAAAACCAAAACAGTTTCTCCGGGGAAAAACATAAGGATAATATTCAACGAAACTTCCCCTAAAGACATAGGTTAAGTTGTCTCAAAAATGGAGATATTAAAAGCCTTCGGGCTTGTAGGCAATGAAACTGATGCACTGCACTTGACGGACGTTGTCGAATCCAATGATTCTGATCCAGGCTTGTGGGTAAGCCTTCTTTGCCTCCTCTACCTCAGCCAAGACCTGAGTGGCATCAGTGCACCCGAACATGGGCAACTTCCACATGGTCCAGTATCTACCATCGTAGTACCCTGGTGACTTGTTGTTCTCACGGTAGACGAATCCGTGCTGCACATATATCCACAAGATAAACAAAACATTAACATGACATAATACTCCTCTTTCACTTAATCACCTATATATGTCTAATCCAAAACTAGTTAGGATTGAGTAATTCATGTTAGGTATGCTTGATAATAGTAGCAAGATTTAGAATAGATGTTGACCTCAGTCTCGAATTCCAAGCAAGGAACCCATCCATTTTTCAAAAGGTACTCAACTTCCCTAAGCAATTGTTCCTCGCTCAAATCAGGAAGGTATGAGAGTGTCTCGTACTTCTTCTTGTTAATTGGTGGCCACACCTACATATATCCCACATAAAAAGTTTAAAGAAGCTCCATAAATGTTACTCCACTTAGTGAAATATACTGATAGTGCAGAGTTCTTTATAGTACTATCAGTATATTGCAAGTTAAATCCATATAATATATACTACAAATTAGACCTGCATGCATTGAACTCTTCCACCATTGCTAGCAATGGAAGTAATGTCAAGGTTTTGTTTCCTGGAAACAGGGAAGGAGGTTGCGGACTTGAGACCAGTGAAGGGTGCAACCATACTGGCTTGAGCAGCATTGGCGCCGGTCGCAACAGCAGCTGCTGAGGACATAACTGAGGAAGCCATTTCTGAAATTTACTGCTTAGCTTGAAGCTATTGCCCCTTCTATATATAACTATGAGGTTTCACATACTTACAACAAAACCTCATCTTAGAGTAATGGTAACCGCTATCATGTGGTTCTTGACATTACAAATTAAATTAATGACCACATGAAAATTGAAAGGGTATCCTCTGGAAGATGTTTTTTTTTTTTTAAATTTTAGCTAAACTATTTACATAAGCCACAATAAGGGGTTCCACGTGGCAGCAGCTCATTAATCTTATCTCATCCGAAATGGGGTAAGGAATTGGGATAGGAATGTGTGAAAATGGTTGGTTAATTTCTCTTTTGGGTCAGTGTTTTATTTGTTTTCTTGTCATCTGCACTGGCTGCTACTTGCAGTCGTTTTGCTTGGATTGGGAGACCATTCCTTTGTGCGCAGACGATTCAGACATTTTGTTTGGACGCAAATCATTTTCAATTTTTGTCCATTCACAAAGATATACTTATCTTTAATTCTTTCAAATTTTGATGATTTCATGGTCCAGGTTTCCAAGAATTACATTTTTGCGGTTACCCGATAATGTAAATAAACTGCTTCTAAACCGTTTAAAGAATTAATGTCCGAGTCTACAACTAGGTGTGATGGTTAACGTATCCCTCTGCAAACGAAACCAACAGTATAGAAATGCGTGTTTTTAGTACTTACTTTCATACTACTTCCTCCGGTCCACAAAAATTGACCAATTTACTTTTTTATTTTGGTCCAAAATAAGTATCCATTTATATAATCAAGAAAAAGTTTAATTTGTTTTTTTAAAATTACCCTTATGTACGTATCCCTAAAAAGTCATTTACTCCTCACATTTGAGAAGAGAAGTAAGTACTAGTACTATAACTATAGTGCAACATTTAATGAAGGATAATTTAGTCACACTAATTATTTTCGTCTAGAATTTAGTATTACCTTAATGGGTGTGCCAAAAGCAAATTGATCACTTATTGTGGACCGGAGGGAGCATGTATTACACCTGGAGAATTAATGCAAGATAGTAAATTTCTCCTAGAGTGAGGACTTTGTAATAAATTTCTGCACCCTTATCTTCTTTGTCAGTGACTTATCTTTTCGAATGGACAAAGCTTGTAATTTCATGCCATGGCACTGAAAATATATTTTCTTAAACGGTATGAAACTGGCGACCTACCTGATTCATTGTAACCTATAACAGTCGTATTACGTTCGTGTTCCTGTCCATAATAGACTTCTCAAAGAAAAAGCATTGAATGATTCATTTTCTTGCAAGAATTGCATGAAATTGCAACGTGGGTTCTCTTTGTTAGAGGCTTAAGGCCACTTAATTTTTATTTTATTTTCTACTAATTATATTGAGCTAAAATGGCCCAAAGATATTCTTAACTGGTGTGATATTGTCCGTTTTGTGTCAAATCCGCACGGTTTTCCGCAAAATGCCTCACACCATTAAGAGATCCCTACACCTTATATGTAGGCTCCCAATCTTTTCAGCTACCAATGTAGAACTTTGTTCGCTCATCTAACATGTATTATAATCTTGAATGAACAAATTTATAAGTTTTTAGTATATATTTTCCTTCTTATATGGGTCGTTAATGACTTAGTCGTTGTCTACGACGAACGTGTGAATCTATGACCGTTTCTTTTTTCTTGCACATAGTTACTCGATTTCAATTTAGATGACATTTTTCGCTTTTCGAAATTTAAATTTTTTAATTTTGTCTATGTATTTAAGCATAGAATTTTATGTTTTTCAAAATAAATTTACACATTTGAAACTTAAAAGTACTATAATATTTAATAAGCATATGAAAAATTTGGTGACAAAATATATAATTCATTTGATTTTCAAAATCCGAACATCGTAACATAAATTAGGATGGATGGAGTAAAAGATAAGCGAAGAGAACGTAAGACAAAAGTAACTGAATTAAAACTCATAACACTATGAGTGTGTTTGAGAAAATATTTTTCGGAAAAATATTTTCCAATTTTCCTATGTTTGGTTGGTTTAATGTTTTGAAAAACATTTTCCTCGTGAACTCATTTTCCTTCAATTGGAGGAAAATGTTTTCCCTATCAAGAGAAGGAAAAATATTTTTCAAAACTCTTTTTCAACCTTCCTCACCCTATTCCCCATCCCTTTCAACCCCACCAACCCACCCCCTGTTAGGTGTTTGCCATAATTTTCTTACCATATTTGGTTTTCCTATTTGTTGAAGGAAAGGGCAACATATTTACCTTAATTGGGTTTTCCTTCTTGTAGAAGGAAATTACAAATCTCTCATATTTGGCTAGTTCTTTTTCTTGTAAGAAAAAGTTTGGACTTCTATAAATTGAGGATCCTTCCTTCTCATTCAGTAGCATCCACAATGTAGCCATATGGGGTTTTAAAGTCGTGTTTAGGGGGAGAACTTTACGGACAAGTGTTAGTGTGTCACTTGTGTTTGCCTCTTCGTGAGGTTGTTCTCTCGATATTTTGTACTCTCTTTTATTATAGTGGATTGCTCATCTCCGCCGTGGACGTAGGTCAGTTGACCGAAAAATGTTTATGTCTCTTTGTTGTATGATTTATCATCGTTCAAGGTTTGTTTTGCTAGCTTCCGCAAGACACCTGATTTTTTCAGACATAACAAGTGGTTCAGAGCGAGGTTCAAGACAGGTTCATCTTGGCGGGTTCAGTTCTAGCCGCAACATATTTGACGATAATCGTAATTTATTTTCCTGAGAAATTTGACCGGTGTGCTACGCACGTTGAGACAAACTTTGTGGTGGAGATTTGGAGATGCGACCTATTGAAGGCTATGCGAAGAAGGTGGATCAAGTTTATTTTTTCAGAAAATTCAGGCCAAGGGGAAGAATTGTTAGGTGTTTGCCATAATTTTCTTACCATATTTGGTTTTCCTATTTGTTGAAGGAAAGGGCAACATGTTTACCTTAATTGGGTTTTCCTTCTTGTAGAAGGAAATTACAAATCTCCCATATTTGGCTAGTCATTTTTCTTGTAGGAAAAGGTTTGGACTTCTATATATCGAGGATCCTTCCTTCTCATTCAGTAGCATCCACAATGTAGCCATATGAGGTTTGAGAGTCGTGTTTAGGGGGAGAATTTTACGGGAAGTGTTAGTGTGTCACTTGTGTTTGTTCTTCGTGAGGTTGTTCTCTCAATATTTTGTACTCTCTTTTATTATAGTGGATTGCTTATCTCCGCCGTGGACGTAGGTCTGTTGACCGAACCACGTTAAATGTTTATGTCTCTTTTTGTATATTTCTCTTTGTTGTATGATTTATCGTCGTTTAAGGTTTGCTTTGCTAACTTCCGCAAGACACCTGATTTTTTTCGAACATAACACCCCACACTCCATCTACTCCACCCCACCCCACCCCCACTCCCACCCCCACCGTCGACCCAAAAATGGAAAGAGTATGGGGAACAACAGCTCATATAATAGGATATCAACAACAATGTATTGAAAAGTATTAAATTTTTTTATAGTTAAGTACTTAAAATTTTAGAAAGGTTTCCATTGATTAATTTAAGTATCTGATAGATATTATACTAAGAGCACGTTAATTTATCTGCTGCTATGATATATACATCTAGTTCGACTATGTAATTTTTAATTTAAAATAAGAAGTTATAAATTCGAATTCTAAGGACTTTGTTATTATTGTTGATGATGTAAATAAGTAAAAGGAATGCCCTTATATATTTATTATAAATAGGGAATTTATTAATCCTCTATTTTATTTTAGATGGCATGATTTTTTTATTAATCGGTCCAATTAATAAATTTTACCTTTCTAAATTTAAAATTTATTTAACATAAATTTTATATTTTATCATTACTGACAATGTTTTAAAATATAATGACATGTCTAAGACTACAAGTTCAAATAAAAAGAGTAGTAATATATAAAATATTACCTTATTTCAACACTAGATACGGTGCCTTTTCTCAAATTATACAAGCTATGTATATTTCACATTTTTTACAGATTCTATGTAAAATTTGTCCACTTTCTACAACTCTTTGTAGACTGTCATAATTTTTCTGCGTCCATTTTATAATTGTATGTTACCTTTCTTGGTTAACTTTCTAGTTTGTGTAATTCTATTTTTCTTTTGTAAAATTTATTACTGTAATACCTTATGTTGCAAGTCTAGAATAACTTACGTGTCCTAAGAATAACACACACATATATACAACAACAATAACATACCCAATATAATCACACATAATGAGGTCTGAGAATGATAGTGTGTACGCAGACCTTATCCTACCTTGTGGAGATAGAGAGGTTGTTTCTACACACACGCGCGCGCGTGCGCACACACACAAAAAAAAAAAACAAAGAATATTTTCTTTTTAGTTATGGAGCGCAAATTTGAACGTTGTTTTGACGTAAAAAAGTAAAGAAGCACATTAGTTCCTTTGAGTTTGTGTGAATTTTTAGTAGAATAATTAAGTGACTAGAAGAAAATAGAGCCCTAAAACGTTGGGTATTTCGGGGTGGGGGGGTGGAGGAGCAAGGAAACATTTGGGACTTGGGGGAAGGGGGAGTGAGGAGAGTAGCATAGAAAAATATTTTCCTATAAAAATATTTTCTTCTCTCACTACTAGAAAACTGGCATTTTTCGTCCAAGGCATACCGATCAAAATCGGTCGCAAATTAAGTATTTGGTCACAAAAGTCAACAAAATTTTTTCTGACAATGGAAATAGTGGTCCTACAGCAAAAAAAATAAAAATTCTGACCGATTTCGGTCGGGAATTGGTCAATATTTGACCAACACCTGGTCATACTTGTATATGATGTACAAAAATAATTTTTTATTAAATTTTTTCCAAATTTTCGACCGAAATCGATCGGAAAGTTTGAAATATTTTTCGGAAAAAGATTTCCACTCGATCACCAACCAAACAAGGAAAATTAAGTGATAAAACCACTCATTTTCCATGAAAATAGGAAAATATTTTCCTTCGTACCAAACACACCCTATGATTTGAATTATATTATCTTTATTTCTGGATGCTGTCCCTCGGGGATGCATGACTTTGTGATTGACAATGTTGAACTATGAGCTTTCTTTATCTGCCGCGTAGTGGAATGGTAAAGGCCCTGCAGTCACACTATTCGGATTGTACACTGCATAATTGTTCAGGTTTAGCTGGAGGAATCTAGGAGGGGAACTTGGTGCGCGCGTTTGTGGTGCTTATGCAGGCAGTTGTTTTGACAATGCAGATATTACTGATAATTAAAAACTGATATACACAACAAAACAAATCTCCAAAGCGGACTACTAAAAAAATGTCATTATTAATTTCCATAAATTTGATTGGAATTCAAAAACGTACATTGAATAGAAAGAAGGCAAAAAACAGTTTCTCCAGAGAGAATGCAAAGAAACTTCCCCTAAAGACATAGGTTAAGTTGTCTCAAATATGGAGATATTAAAAGCCTTCGGGCTTGTAGGCAATGAAACTGATGCACTGCACTTGACGGACGTTGTCGAATCCAATGATTCTGATCCAGGCTTGTGGGTAAGCCTTCTTTGCCTCCTCTACCTCAGCCAAGACCTGAGTGGCATCAGTGCACCCGAACATGGGCAACTTCCACATGGTCCAGTATCTGCCATCGTAGTACCCTGGTGACTTGTTGTTTTCACGGTAGACGAATCCGTGCTGCACATATATCCACAAGATAAACAAAACATTAACACGACATAATACTCCTCTTTCACTTAATCACCTATATATGTCTAATCCAAAACTAGTTAGGATTGAGTAATTCATGTTAGGTATGCTTGATAATAGTAGCAAGATTTAGAATAGATGTTGACCTCAGTCTCGAATTCCAAGCAAGGAACCCATCCATTTTTCAAAAGGTACTCAACTTCCCTAAGCAATTGCTCCTCGCTCAAATCAGGAAGGTATGAGAGTGTCTCGTACTTCTTCTTGTTAATTGGTGGCCACACCTACATATATCCCACATAAAAAATTTAAAGAAGCTCCATAAATGTTACTCCACTTAGTGAAATATACTGATAGTGCAGAGTTCTTTATAGTACTATCAGTATATTGCAAGTTAAATCCATATAATATATACTACAAATTAGACCTGCATGCATTGAACTCTTCCACCATTGCTAGCAATGGAAGTAATGTCAAGATTTTGTTTCCTGGAAATAGGGAAGGAGGAGGCGGACTTGAGGCCAGTGAAGGGTGCAACCATGCTGGCTTGAGCAGCATTGGCGCCGGTCGCAACAGCAGCTGCTGAGGACATAACTGAGGAAGCCATTTCTGAGAACAATTTCTTGGCTTAAAGCTATTGCTACCTTTTACCTTTGCTTTCAGGAGGGTTATTTGATATGCAGCTCCCCTGATATATATAATGATAAGGTTTCACATAGCTTCCCCATCTAACGGACACAAAACAAGCTAACCTCATCTTAGTCTAATGGTAACCATTCGATTATGTGGTTCTTGACCTTACAAAATTGATGGCCACATGAATTTTGACCCCTGACATTACACTCAGTCCTTATCTCAAAGTTCCTAAAACCAAAGAACGGGAGTTTTTTCCAATTTATAGTAACAATTGCTTCTATTCTTCCTAAAACCATAGAACGGGAGTTTCATTTTTTTCTTAAAAGTTATATCAGAAGTTAGAAGAAAAACAAGTTTTCAACACTTGCATTTTTGTTTTGTTTAAAAAATGTATATTTTTAGCTGCTCCAAAAAATGATAGCTGACAAAATGTATATCTTTTGTGTGTGTATATATATATATATATATATATATATATACACACACACACACACACACAATAAAACCTAGATAAGTAGTGGCTCTTGATGCAAGTGTGCTTAAAGAAGAATGGGGTAATTACATTGATGTTAAGGTGTAATTTTGGGGTGACATAAGGATTAGGTTTAATTGATAAAATGTATGTATTAAAGTGCTTAAGGAGGTGTAGTCACTTTCATATCTAAATGTATCCTACCCGTCCCGTAGCCTACATTATAACCAAATGAAGCCCTATTGATCTTAGACTGAGCAACTCGATTAGTAGAGTATTACACTAAGGGCAAGCTTATGGTGTATCTGTGTGGCATATGAATGTTCTTTGCTGAGAGTGAGTGAATTCTTTCTATCTACAGTTCCTTGTTGTTTGATTTCATGTGTGTGGAACTTCTCCCAAAAATGTGATGTGAGGGCATTTAACTCAAGAAGAAAGAGCAAGTCTTCACTTCTGTTAGAGTACATAGAGTAAGCATGAGTGTGGCATGGCATTAGAGTCTTCATCTGAGGTGTGGTTGTTGCACTGCTTAGGTTGTTCCTTCATAATAGAAGGTGTGATATAAAAAGGGTAATGCATCAAATGTTTAGGCCTAGAAGTGTGGTTCAACTTGCTCGAGGACGAGCAAAGATTTAAGTGTGAGGTGTTGATAATAGGTGAATTAGACTATAAGTTGGACCCTAAAGAACCACATTTT
>NW_017678009.1:20656-25047 GCF_001879085.1 Nicotiana attenuata
TGGGTTTTGGCACTCAATTTGTGAGCTGTGTTGCTGCTGGTTTCAATTGCTGTTATCTGCCCTGCTGATTCTCATTCCTTTCATTTATCCATTCTCCAGGTACTCCTTTGGTCTCATATGACCTGTGAAGAATCAATGTAGGGCTGATTTGGAAGATAAAATGATGAAATGTTATTTGATTTGATCCCTGAAGTCTCCTATTCTATTTTAGCTTAAAAGCATAGAGTAGTTATGTTTATTTGAGCAATACACTAATTTGTATTAATTGGACTGCATGAACTGTTTTTCAGACTTGTTTGAGTGTGATGTTAGTTGTAGTTTAGTCAGTTCCAGTGTGATTGTTATGTTAGTTTGAGGATTAAGTTTGGATTAAGGTGTGGATTAGAAACAAAGTCCAAAATTAATATATATACTCATACCGGTCAGCATCACCTGTAGCTTAACATAATTAGTTAGTTTGATGTGTTCATTATGTATGCGCTGAAACGTGAAGTGCAAAATAATTAGATTACAACTTAATGTCAGCATTTACCTTGTATTCCATATTAGCTTGAGGATTTATGAATTACTGAAACTACTGTTAAATTTCCGTGTTGAGTATGTTAGTTATCAATAGGCAAATAAGTTGAAATTGTGTGAATTGTTCTAAAACCAGCATGCCTGTGATATGAATAAATGGTGCATTTGCTTTACAAAATTATTTAACAGGCCCAAGAATTAACATCAGTTTGGGGCTCATTCATGAGCCAAAGCAGTACATTTTTTTAAATGAGATTTGGGCCTAATGGCATAATCAGAAGCCCAAGTAATTTGAATTAGCCCATGTGTGCTGAGTGATGGTCCGATTTGGGATTAAATCACTGGGTCCCAATTTATAGTTTTCTTTCGATTTGGGCCTGCATAGAGGCCCACGACTGGGCAACTTCTTATAAAACCTGACCAAATTTCCTCATTTTGGGGTTGGTTTCGAGGCCCAAGGTGCTGAAAGCTTAATTCATATTTGAAATAGTTTGTTTTAATGCAGGCTCGGGTTTTTCAAGCTAAGTAGCAAATTTGAATTAAGAGGTCCTCAATAATGGAGATTCCCTTGTTTAAGTTTGGACTTGATCTTGAGACCCGAACTTTCATAATGCTAATTAATTAGGCCTTTTAGAGACAATCCTTAATAGAGAATAATAGTTCCTTTAGGATGACCTTTAAAATAAATCGAGGTGCGCCGCGCCAAACAAAATTCATTAAATTGCGTGGCCCTCGTTGAATACCTAACTTAAAATACTTAGAAATCGGGACGTGCCATTTAGCGAATTTTCATGGCCTCCCGCAAAGTTAACAATGCGTTAGTTGCTTTAGGCGCGTTGTTTAATAATATTACCTTCTTAAATACGGGTGCACATTTATGTGACCCAAATCCAAATCTCAACGAAGTCGAAATGTGTCGAAAACCGCGGGTGCATTTATGTGACGTGGTTCGAGACGTGTTTTCACGACGTTGCAATTCTCTTTAAAAAGAATAATAAAAGCGGTTTAAAGTTAAAAAGCATATAAGTCAAAAACTTGTATAAAAATCAGATTTTAGCCATTTATAGCAATTTAAGAGACCGTGCTAGAACCACGGGATCCGGGGGTGCCTAACACCTTCCCTCGGGTCAACAGAATTCCTTATTCAGAATTTCTGGTTCGCAGACTCCAACTGGGAAGTCAAAATTTTCCTCGATTTGGGATTCAAGTTAAACCGGTGACTTGGGACACCAAAAGCCAATCCTTTCCCAAGTGGCGACTCTAAAAATCAATAAATAATCCCATTTCGAATAATGTCACTTTAAATGGAAAAACTCCCTTATACATTTATCCTTCGGGGTATGTGTGTAAAAAGGAGGTGTGACAGCTCTGGCGACTCTGCTGGGGAAAAACCCAGAACTTCGGTTCAGGGTTTAAGAATTCGAGCTTAGAATAATTGTTATGTTTGGCTTTATCTGATATTCCCTATATGTTTCCTGTTAAATGTGCTAAATGCTTTACCGCTTTGATATTATCTGAACTGTATATAAACTGTGCCGAAACCCTTCTCTTCTCACTTCCGGGGATGTGCTTGCTGGTTGAGACTCCCTATTCTGTTAGTGTCATACCCTGAAATAAGAAAGAGGCTCGGACAAGTTACTAAGCCGGACGATCTTGCGGGTCCCCGGTACTTAGCCCCCTCCTCGACTCGAGTTGTCCACTCGGGTACACAGTCTAGAACATATACTCAGGTTTTGAACCTAGAATAACTCGACCTCATGTCGGATCCCTAGTAGGACGTTTGTTTGCATCATGTGCATTTGACTTAGGGGACTCAACACAGGGGTTGGGTCCGTCTAGGACAGGTGACCTAAAATGAATTGACCATCCTGATGCATCTTACGTGCTACTTGCGCATTTATTTGCTCGGCTTTGCATGTTGATCGGCTTGACTAAATGAGTGAAAATTGAGAAAAAATAAGCTGTGTTAGGACTAAGTGAGGGGGACCATTTGAGAAAAAACCCCAATGCCCAAGTAGTACCGAAATGCTGCCGGATTTGTGAAAAATGAAACAAAAGAGAAAAAAAGAGAAAAATATTTGAAAAATAGAAAGAAAAGTGTTGTTCAAAATAGTTTTGGCAAAGCTGACCGAACTACGCTGGTTTGATTCTCACCGGATGTGAGATACGTAGGCAACCCTCATCGGGTCCAACCACCCTTTTGCAAAAAATAGCCAAAAATACCAAAATTTTAATTTCTGTCACAAATAAGTCAGGTGATGCCGTTCTTGCTTAAAATAAGCCGAATGTCCCCAAAAGGGCGCCGGAAGGCCGTTTTTGCAAGAACAACCACCTTGGGTCATTTTCAATGGTTAGCGGGCACAGCCTTAAAATCTTCCTCCTAGAAGTGCTGAAAGGCCGTATCTGCAAAATAAAATAAATGTTTCCCTTTTTTCTTTTTAAGCATTTCTTTCAAAATTCCAGAAAAGAGTTAGTTTATTTACCCTATTCGTAAGAACTACGCTTGGTCTGATTCATGCGGGGTCATGATAGGTAGGCAATCTCCGTAGGATTCGACCGTAACCCTAAAGGAAAAGAAAAAGAGAGAAGGAAAATACGAGGGAAGGAAATAAAAGGGAAAAAAATGCAAAAAGAGAAAATAAAGAATCGAGAGAAAAACCATGGCAAAAGAAAAGGGAAAAAGCAGAAAATGAAAAACAGAGGGAAAAGACAAATGAGAGAAAAATAGAAAGAGAAAGAAAAGCAAGAAAAACAAAGAGTGAAAATCAAAAGAAGAGAAAATAGAAAAAAAAGAGACAAAAAAAAGAAAAAAAAAAGAAGAAGAAAAGCCGGGATGACGCATGCAACCAGTGCAAACATGTAGACATCCGTTTAACTGTATAGGTGCATCACACCCTAATGTGCGATTACCTATCTGTTACTTGTCTCAAACTAACCGTGTGTTGCTGTCAATTCCAGCCTAGCTTTTAGAAACGGTGGTTGGTTGTGGTAAGCTGGCATTACATCAATACTTTACCAGATCGAAAGGAAGTGTGGAAATGTCTACAGAAATGACTTTGCCCGCAGTTCCCATCTTTGAGGACAGCCCCATCTCGGGGATCCCGGCATCTGAGTCTGGCACAGCTGAAGAGAACCGGATACTACGTCTCCGACTTATGGAAATGTGGGATGCCTGGACCAATGGAAGGGAGCCTCCAAGCGCCATCCTTGGATTTCCTGAACTATTCCCTAGATCTTGGGGTACCTCCAATATCCCCATCAGCCACCCTCATATTCCTTTGGGACAGCCTACCATGACCGCTCACTTCGTCGGAACACCTTCTGAGGTCCGCCCCCAGGTGTTCCCGGCAGGAGCAGCTCCTAACATCTTCACTGCTCCACCATGCTCTGCTACAACACAACCCTCACTGCCAAGGCCCGCCTTTAATCCCTCAGCTTTCACTTTCCAAAACCCTGTCTTTCCAGTGGATCCTCCTCAATATCCCATATATAATTACTCTCAGCCACCACCATTTGAGCTTACACCGGGGCAGGATAAAACTCCCAAAGCTCCTGAACAAGATGAGATGGCGAAAAGAATGAGGAGCCTTGAGCAGAGCTTGAAGAATATGCAAGGCTTAAGCGGGCAGAAAAGTGTTTCTTATACTGATTTGTGCATGTTCCCTCACGTGCACCTGCCCATGGGATTTAAAACGCCAAAGTTCGAAAAGTATGACGGGCATGGCGATCCTATTGCCCACCTCAAAACATATTGCAACCAGCTGCGCGGGGCCGGCGGAAAGGAAGAGTTGTTGATGGCTTATTTTGGAGAAAGTTTAGTAGGCATTGCCTCAGAATGGTATATGGACCAGGATGTCTCACGATGGCACATT
>NW_017678010.1:0-4097 GCF_001879085.1 Nicotiana attenuata
TGTCAACCCCTGATCCTCCGTCTACCATGACTCGTTTGACATAGTAACCTTCACATTTGACAGTCAGATGCAAGGCTTTGTTATGAGCTGCGCCTTCAGGAGGCAAATCATTCTTACTAAAGGAAAGTTGGTTGATAGCAAAAAATCTTTCCGCCATCCTTTCGAGCTGCTCTACCGAGGTTCCAATTGGCACGTATGCCTCATTCAAAGTTTTCATCAAGATCTTCTGATGTTCGGAGGACTTCGACACTAATGAAAGCAGGGACACCTGTTCAGGGTACTTCCTTAATTGATCCACTGTCTCATAGTCAGGCATCTTCATTTTCTGGAAGAAAGCTTCTGCCTCTTCAGCACTCACTGGCCTTTTGGGTGGGAAACGCTTTCGAGCGGCATTGTTCACTTCCTGTATATTCGAGTACTTCTCAACAAAGTTCTCCCCTGGGAGTTCTCCCGAGATTTCTTTGCCCTTGTATGTGACCACTGTTTGTTGGTAGTTCCATGGCACTATAGAGGGGTCTGTCATTGGCTTCTGTGGTACGCGTCCAATAACCACTGGCTCACTCAGCCGAGGCGGTTTAATTGTCCCCCGTATCACATAGGCTCCTTTGTGCGCTGGTGTTTCCCCTTTTATCTCAGCTTTCCTTGGAATAGTGACAACCAATGGTTTTTCTTGGCGTCCTCGGGGCACGTAGAGAATTCCATGGTCAGAGGAGTTCGTTTCTGTTTTTGCTTCAGGTTTCTTCTCAATCTCAGCTTTGACAATTTTATCCTTTCTCTCCCTTTTTCTTTGCTTTGGGAGTACCTTGGGCTTCTGTTCTACATCAGCAATGGCAATGATGGCTTTCAAAGCCGAATCAAATTCTGTCTTCGCAAATCATACCGATTACCGGCCCATTGTTGTGAGTAGGCAACGGGTTATTAGTCACATTCGGGGCTTCTTCATCCCTCAGCACTATCTTCCCTTGTTCAATTAGGTCTTCCACAGCCTTCTTCAATGTCCAGCAATTATCAGTACTATGCCCTTCGGCTCCTGAATGGTAAGCACAATGGACCCCTCGTTGATAAGATGAGGATTCTGGGTTTTGCCTGTTTTGGGGAATAGGCTGCAGTAAATTCATCTGGACGAGCTTTGGGAATAGACTGGAATAAGACTCACCGATTGGTGTGAAATTTTGTCTCCTAGGCGGTTCTCGGGGACGAAGGTTATTTTGCAGTGGTCGGGGATTATACTGGTTCTGGTAAGGAGGTTGATTTCTTTGGAATGGGGGTGGATTTCGGTTAGCTTGTGGTTGTGGTCGGCCAAAAGGTTGTGCATTCATGACTGCATAAGGTGCAGGATCATAGGCCATTCCCGTATGCGGGTAGTAGTGTTGAGGGGTTCTTTCCGAGAATACCGGTCTGGGAGCCCGATATCTTCTTTCTCCCGATGCCACCATCATTGTATCCTCTTTCTTTTTGCCTTTGGCCATTCCTCCAGACCTACCTTGAATGGCTTGGGAGGTGGCTCTTATGGCTGCTTGACTCAAAATTCTACCTGTTTTCAAACCATTTTCTACCATCTCTCCGATTTTTATTGCCTCGGCGAAAGGTTTACCCATGGCAGACATCATATTCTGAAAATAGTCTGCTTCCTGTGCTTGGAGAAAAACAGTAACCATCTCCACCTCGTCCATTGGAGGTTTCACTCTCGATGCCTGTTCACGCCATTTAATTGCATACTCACGGAAGCTTTCTGATGGTTTCTTCTTTAGATTTGCCAAAGAGTTCCTGTCTGGTGCAATATCAATGTTGTACTGAAATTGTCGAACAAAGTCTCGGGCCAGATCATCCCAAATATACCAACGTGAGACATCTTGATCCATGTACCATTCTGAAGCGATACCTACCAAGCTTTCTCCAAAATACGCCATCAAAAGCTCTTCTTTGCCACCGGCTCCCCGTAACTGATTGCAGTACTTCTTTAAGTGAGCAATAGGGTCACCGTGTCCGTCATACTTCTCAAATTTTGGAGTTTTGAACCCTAATGGCAGATGAACATGAGGGAACATACATAGATCCGTGTATGAGACACTCTTTTGCCCACTTAATCCTTGCATGTTTTTCAGGCTCTGCTCGAGGCTCCTCATTCTCTTTGCCATTTCATCCTGTTCTGTGTCTTTGGGGTTTTTGTCCTGCCCTGGCGTAAGCTCGTATGGGGGTGGCTGAGAGTAATTGTATACGGGATACTGGGGAGGATCTGATGGGAAGGCGGGGTTTTGGAATGTGAATGCTGAAGGATCAAAAGCAGGCCTTGGCAGCAAAGGTTGTGTGGTGGCAGGACATGGTGGAGCAGTGACGATGTTAGGAACCATTCCTGTTGGGAATACCTGGGGGCGGACCTCAGAAGGTGTTCCAACGAAGTGGGCAGTCATGGTAGGTTGTCCAAAAGGGGTAGGAGGGTGACTGATAGGGACAGTGGTAGCACCTCCAGCTCTGGGGAATAACTCTGGGAATCCGGGGATATTGCTTGGAGGTTCCTTTCCATTGTTCCAAGCATCCCACATTTCCATCAGTCGCAAGCGCAAGATTCGATTCTCTTCAGCTGTAAAAGATTCAGAGGCCGGGACCCCCGAAATGGGGTTGTCTTCAGAAATGGGGACTGCGAGTAAAGTCATTTCTGTAGACATTTCCACACTTCCTTTTGATCTGGTAAAGTATGGATGCAATGCCAGCTTACCACAACCAACCACCGTTTCTAAAAGCTAGGCTGGAATTCAGCAACACACGGTTAGTTTGAGGCAAGTAACAGATAGGTAATCGCACATTGGGGTGTGATGCACCTATACAGTTAAACGGGTGTCTACATGTTTGCACTGGTTGCATGCGTCATCCCGGCTTTTCTTTTCTATTTTCCCTTCTTTTGATTTCCACTCTTTGTTTTTCTTGCTTTTCTTTCTCTTTCTATTTTTTCGCTCATTTTCTTTTCCCTCTTTTTTTTTCATTTTTTTTTCATTTTTTGCTTTTCCCTTTTCTTTGCCATGGTCTTTCTCTCGATTCCTTATTTTCTCTTTCTGCATTTCTTTCTCTCTTGTTTTTCTTTTATTTCCTTCCCTCGTATTTTATTTTTAGGGGATACGGTCGAATCCTATGGAGATTGCCTACGTATCATGACCCCGCATGAATCAAACCAAGCGTAGTTCTTGCAAATAGATGAGAACTCAAATGCAAGAAATAAAGAAACAATTTTATTTTTTTGGGAATTTTCAAATTTTCATTAATAACAAAAGGCAATTACAAAGCTACTAGACTATTTTTTTTTTTTTTTTGGAAATGAAAACTACGGCCTCAAGAGTACATCAAAGCTTCAAATCCCGGGGCCCGCGAGGCATCACTCGGCATCGCCGCGGGCCTGCGCGCAAGACCCTTTTGCAACTGATCTAGATCGTTCATAACCTGGCGAACAAATATCATCACGGAGGCAAAAAATGTGGTAAGACCCATCAGTTCACCGGCCTGACACTTCATGACAATGTAGTTGGCAATGTTTCTGATTCTTTCCCGGATTTGACCTTTCTCTTGGAGTAGCCGGCTTATCTGTTGAGTGCGAGCCTCTAGTACCTGAGAATCCTGGAAGTGAAGATCCTGTAACAATTTTAGTTCCTTCTCCATATCAGCGATTAATTCATAGCATTGTTCCCTCTCGGCCTGTAGTTCTTTCTCTCGACGGGCTGCCTTTTCTTCAAGAGTGTTCATTTTTCTTTTCATGTTGGCGATGGTTCCCTCATAGTTTTTCTTCATTTGCTGTACAAACTGGGCCCTTTCCTCGGTCCTCTTGGCCCATTGAGCCCGAAGTTGTGCCATGCTTCCCTCGGATTTTTCCAGTTCTTCTTGACAGTCCCGGACTTGTTTCTTCAACCCTCTTATCAATCTCTCGTCGGATAGACTTCTTTCTCGATTCCTTGCATCTAATTTCAGTTGTTGAATTTGGGCCTTGAGAGCTTCATTCTCCTGGGCCAATTGCTTTTTATCACCTTCATCAGCTGCGGTTTGCAAGCTGTTTTCGAACCGAAGTTCCTGAACCTGTTTTTCCAATGCGCCAATCTGAGCTCTGTACTCTT
>NW_017678010.1:21884-25045 GCF_001879085.1 Nicotiana attenuata
GGGTACTGAGGCCTGGTCGTCATGTTTAAGATACCCTCACTGCAGATAAAGTGGAATGGGATTATGGATGGCTTCCTCCTACTGAAGCTGTATATACATCAGCAGAGGTCCCTTATATTCTTTTGATGGGTATTCGAAGCATTCAGCCTTATGCTCCTTACCGCGTTTTGCGACAATTTGGAAGATTCCAGACGGTGCACAACGATGAAGACCTGAGTGGGCAAGTCATTGAGTTGGGCCCAAAAGCTGCATTCCCTGAAGGCCGAATCCGAAAGATATGGAATGAGTGCAGGTACCTTGAGCCCAAAACTATAGTACAGGACCGGGCCAGAGGTGAGGTAGATCCCAAATACTTGGTTTGGTTCGGTAAAAGGTTTCAAATCCCCGAGAGACCCGCCAAAAGGCCACATGTGCAACAATTAACAAGCGAGGCTCAGGTACAGTGGGATTGGTTGGCTAAAGAAAAGGAGTACAGAGCTCGAATTGGAGCATTGGAAAAACAGGTTCAGGAGCTTCGGTTCGAAAACAGCTTGCAAGCCGCAGCTGATGAAGGTGATAAAAAGCAATTGGCCCAGGAGAATGAAGCTCTCAAGGCCCAAATTCAACAACTGAAATTAGATGCAAGGAATCAAGAAAGAAGTCTATCCGACGAGAGATTGATAAGGGGGTTAAAGAAACAAGTCCTGCACTGTCAAGAAGAATTGGAAAAATCCGAGGGAAGCATGGCAAAACTTCGGGCTCAATGGGCAAAGAAGACCGAGGAAAGGGCCCAGTTTGTACAGCAAATGAAGAAAAACTATGACGGAACCATCGCCAACATGAAAAGAAAAATGAACACTCTTGAAGAAAAAGCAGCCCGTCGGGAGAAAGAGCTACAGGCTGAGAGGGAAAGATGTTATGAATTAATCGCCGATATGGAGAAGGAAGTAAAATTGTTACAAGACCTTCACTTCCAGGATTCTCAGGTATTAGAGGCTCGCACTCAACAGATAAGCCGGCTACTCCAAGAGAAAGGTCAAATCAGGGAAAGAATCAGAAACATTGCCAACTACATTGTCATGAAGTGCCAAGCCGGTGAACGGATGGGTCATACCACATTCTTTGCCTCCGTGATGATATTTGTTCGCCAGGTTATGAACGATCTAGATCAGTTGCAAAAGGGTCTTGCACGCAGGCCCGCGGCGATGCCGAGTGATGCCCCGCGGGCCCCAGGATTTGAAGCCTTGATGTACTCTTGAGTCTGTAGTTTTCGTGTCCGGTTTTTGTACTTTCTGTTTCCAAAGAAAAACAAATAGTCTAGTAGCTTTGTAATTGCATTTGTTGTTAATGAAAATTTGAAAATTCCCAAAAAACAAATTATTTCTTTATTTCTTGCATCTAGGTTTGCATTTATTTGCAAGAACTACGCTTGGTCTGATTCATGCGGGGTCATGATACGTAGGCAATCTCCATAGGATTCGACCGTATCCCCTAAAAATAAAATACGAGGGAAGGAAATAAAAGAAAAACAAGAGAGGAAAAGAAACGCAAAAGAGAAAATAAGGAATCGAGAGAAAAACCATGGCAGAAGAACAGGGAAAAGCAAAAATGAAAAAAAAATGAAAAAAAGAGGGAAAAGAAAATGAGGGAAAAAATAGAAAGAGAAAGAAAAGCAAGAAAAACAAAGAGTGGAAATCAAAAGAAGGGAAAATAAAAGCCGGGATGACGCATGCAACCAGTGCAAACATGTAGACAACCGTTTAACTGTATAGGTGCATCACACCCCAATGTGCGATTACCTATCTGTTACTTGTCTCAAACTAACCGTGTGTTGCTGATTCCCATCTCAGCTTTTAGAAACGGTGGTTGGTTGTGGTAAGCTGGCATCGCATCAATACTTTACCAGATCGAAAGGAAGTGTGGAAATGTCTACAGAAATGACTTTGCCCGCAGTCCCCATCTCTGAAGATAGCCCCATCTCGGGGGTCCCGGCCTCTGAATCTTTTACAGTTGAAGAAAATCGGATCTTGCGCCTACGACTGATGGAAATGTGGGATGCTTGGAACAATGGAAAGGAACCCCCAAGCAATATTCCCGGATTCCTAGAGTTATTCCCTAGAGCTGGAGGTGCTACTACGGTCCCTATCAGTCACCCCCTACCCCTTTTGGGCAACCTACCATGACCGCTCATTTCGTTGGAATGCCTTCTGAGGTTCGCCCCCAGGTGTTCCCAGCGGGAGCGGTTCCTAACATCTTCACTGCTCCACCATGTCCTGCTACAACACAACCTTCGCTGCCAAGGCCTGCCTTTGATCCCTCAGCATTCACATTCCAAAACCCTGTATTTCCGTCAGATCCTCCTCAATATCCCACATATAATTACTCTCAGCCACCCCCATACGAGCTTACACCAGGGCAGGACAAAACCTCCAAAGACCCAGAGCAGGATGAAATGGCAAAGAGAATGAGAAGCCTCGAGCAGAGCTTGAAAAACATGCAAGGATTGAGCGGGCAAAAGAGTGTCTCATACACGGATCTATGTATGTTCCCTCATGTACACTTGCCGTCAGGGTTCAAAAACACCAAAATTTGAGAAGTATGACGGACACGGTGACCCCATCGCTCACCTAAAGAAGTATTGCAATCAGTTACGGGGGGCCGGTGGCAAAGAAGAGCTGTTGATGGCATATTTTGGAGAAAGCTTGGTTGGTATCGCTTCAGAATGGTACATGGATCAAGATGCCTCGCGTTGGCATATTTGGGATGATCTGGCCCGAGACTTTGTTCGACAATTTCAGTACAACATAGACATCGCGCCGGACAGGAACTCTTTGGCAAATCTTAAGAAGAAGCCTTCAGAAAGCTTCCGTGAATATGCAATTAAGTGGCGCGAACAGGCGTCGAGAGTGAAACCTCCAATGGATGAGGTAGAGATGGTCACTGTTTTCCTCCAAGCCCAGGAAGCAGACTATTTTCAGAATATGATGTCCGCCATGGGTAAACCTTTCGCCGAGGCAATAAAAATCGGAGAGATGGTAGAGAATGGGTTAAAAACGGGTAGAATCTTGAGCCAGTCAGCCATAAGGGCCACCTCTCAAGCCATCCTAGGCGGGTCTGGAGGAATGGCCAAAGGCAGAAAGAAAGAAGAAACAGTGATGGTGGCATCGGAGGGAAGAAGGTAT
>NW_017678011.1:0-594 GCF_001879085.1 Nicotiana attenuata
GAATCTAAATAACCTAATTAGGAATGTAAAAATCAGACTTCAAACAACAGGCAGTCTTTATTGATTTCAGAAGAAACAACATCTTCCACACAAAACATATTCAAGCTGCAATGGTCAAAATCAAGGTTCAAATGAGTACCTGGAATAAAGAAGAGACAACCAGAGAATTTCAGCAATGAAATAATAGTAGCAACAACTTTTGAACAGCAGTAAACAACAAATTTTAAATAGCTAAGGCCATCTTTTGAGCCCAGAAGGAGGATAATGCATTCAGCTTTAGAAAAAATCCCAGAATACAAAGACCAACTGCAATGGAATAGTAGTTGCAAACTTTTTCTCTTTTTCTTTCTAACTTTTCAAGCTATATTAATGAGGATCTATTTTCCATCCGTTTCTGAACTTTTAGTCTTTAATTCTCTAAAATCTGCCTTGACAATGAAGGAAAACAAAGCTCTTATAGAAGACCTTTAGGAACATCGGATTGCAGGTTATTACAAGGAGAGGCCGAGCATTTGTTGAAGCTAGGTTATCTAACTGACCTGTTTAGCGAGAAGGGTTGACAATCATATATAAAGAACAGACAAGACCCAAAAC
>NW_017678011.1:4283-7774 GCF_001879085.1 Nicotiana attenuata
CTGTTCTACTCCCAAACATATATATTCATTACTACATGGTAAGGGAGAGTGTTAAAGCATGTAGAGTATTGCCGTGCCGATATATAGTGAGAAAGAGAGTTAAAACATGAAGGGTTATGCCGTGCCGTATTTATCGTTTCACGATGAAATTGACAGTAAAAGCACGAAGGGTGATGCTGTGGCATATTTATCAATTCATGGAGAGATTGAGAGTAAAAGCACGAAGGGTAATGCCGTGCCATTGTTACAGTTTCATGGTGAGGTTGAATGTAAAAGCAGGATGGGTGATGCCGTGTAGTCTTTATTCATTATGTTTATTCGTTTTCATTGGTTGGTGATTTACTTGACTGTCTTATGTTGACATTCCCGTTATAGCTATCATATCATGTCCTGCTTCGCATTTCCCATCCCACTAGTACGTGTTTAATCTCTATTTGTTGTCATGTTGCACGTATATCTTCACTTGTACAGGTTTAATTATGTGGGTGTCCTGTCATACCCTCGTTACTACCTTGTCGAGGTTAGGCTCGACACTTACGGAGTACTGTAAACATGTGATTTTTGACCCTCCCCAAGATTTTTTATATTTTAGCAAGTAAATATTTAGTTTAGGCCTAATATCGCTATTTCATCTAATTTTGACTCTTTTACTTTATTTCGTCACAAAAATGAAAATTACAAAAATAGTTTTGTTAATATTTTGTAGTCGCACTATTTTACAAGGATTTTTATTTTTATATAACCTTGAAAAATACCAAAATAGTCTCACAATATAATATTATTTATTTTAGGTAATAAGGATTAATTTTACATTTTTATCGTATTATTTTAGAAAAGAAATTAATATTTTTAGCCAAATTGCAAGAAGTATAGAATTAAAAGCCAAATTGAGCCCAAATTCGGATGGCCCATTTCCCTTAGCCCACAACCCCCCCACCCCACCCGCCCACCATCTGATTTTATAACCTAAGACCTAGACTCTATGAAGGAGGAGCCGAATATACACAATACAGGATATAACGCCTAAATCTGGAAAAAGCATTCTAACCTAGAGACCCTAGAGTACATCCGCCGTTTTCCATCAAGCAAAGACCCCCCACCCCTGAACCATCATCTTCTTCAGAATACAAAACAACCATAATACAAGACCGAAGACTTGAATCTAGGAGAAAAACGGCAAGAACCACCCCCCCCCCCCAGCAAGATCTCGATCTTCGTCAACACTACTCTCCGCCCAAACTCACACGAATACAACCAATCACAGAACCCAAACGACCCCTTTCGTTCGAGTTTCAATCACAAACAAACACGCACCTACGATAAGGAAACACACACAGCGGACAGTGAGAACAGAGGAAATGAACGGACGGGATTTTTCTCATTTTGATTTCGGATTCGAATCCTTTTGATTTTCATGTCGAATTCTGGTTTCTTCTTATTTTCGTTTTGGATTCCTATCTGAGGTGTTAGTCGAGGTCGAGTTTGTTGGTTCAAGTCCCTGTAGCGATTTGTTGCTATTTTCGTTCAAATTTTCATTGTCGGATTCATGTGTACCTGCTGATTTTCACATAGTGAAAGAGTTGGCTTTAACAGCCACGGTTTAGTTTTTGCTTGTGTATACTGATCAGATGGAAATTTTTAATTGAAGAGAGCTCTCTTTAAGCAAAAACCTCTTGAATCTCGAGTAAAAAAGGGAAACATAGAGTTTAAATTCTCTATTCTATTATGCTCTTCTTTTTCTGCTTCTGCTGATTTTGCATAAGTAGCCGTTTTTATGTCCCTTTGTAGTTACACGGTGACAACTGATTTGCACATATGGGATGCTGAAATGGACTGATATGGTTACTGCAATGAACAAAATACCAGGATGTTTTGGTTTCTTTTGACTCAATATCATTTCGTAAAGAACAAAATCAAAACAGAAACAGAGTTGGAGTTTTAATATCGGAATTTCATTGCTTGAGCTCGTTTGGGGCTGAATCCGGGTTTGTTTGAGTTTTGCGGTGCTAAGTCGAGTTCCGTCCGCGGTTTGTCACATTTATGAGTTCAAAACACTGAAACAATCAATTTGCCGGCTATATTGAGGTCAACTCTTTCATTCTCTATTTGTTTTATTTGAGCTTAATGTTAATTATTTGTTTGGTGATGCGATCCCGTTTTTTCTGTAATTATTATCCGTGGTTTTGAATTTGCCTGCTCGGTTATCTGCTAGTGTTTACTCAAAATGGTTATAGCTGAACATAATGATTTTGTATCAGTATAGAAATTGGGTTGCTATTCATCAACTTAATTACGTCAAATTTGATTAAAGGGGCTCGGGTGTGCATTTCATGTGACCCTGCAATAATTTTGAATAATAATACTAAAAAGAAACATGTTATAAATCCGGGTGTGCATTTCATGTGACTCCACTTCAATTTCCAATGATGTTAAATAAAATAAACATGTTGTGAACCGCGGGTGCATTTCATGTAGCGTGCTTACGATGTGTTTTCAAAAAACAAATAAGTGTCTGACGATCATGAATTTTCCAAAAAATATCAAAAGCGGTTAGAAAGTTAAAAATGCACGTAGGTTTAAAATGTGTAATTAATCAGATAAATAGGCCAATAATAATAGTTGAGCGAGCGTGCTAACACCATGGAACCCGGGAATGCCTAACACCTTCTCACGGGTTAACAATTTCAATCATATCTTGAGCAGTCCGCACATTTTCTCCTCTACTGCACCTTGATTTCATTTTATTTTTCTTCTTTTCTTTTTATTTGGGTTGAGACTTCTTCTTCTGGTCATCTCGAACCTTGTGCCTTACGGTGAAAACCTGTTCAGGCACCAAAGCAAAAAAACGAACGAAATTTTTCTGCCCCAGTTTTCACTAGGAAAATTTCGTGAGTTATTGTAACAAAATCTAAACTACTTCTTTATTGAAAGCAATAAAATCAGGATTGTGTATCTTTGAAAAGAGACTAGGGAGTGGAGACCGTAAGTTGGAAAAGAAGACTAGGGAGTGGAGACCCTATGTCTAAAAATAAAATCAACTAGGGAGTGGAGACCCTGTGTTGGAAAGGCGACTAGGGAGTGGAGACCCTATGTCTAAAATTAACTCAACTAGGGAGTGGAGACCCTATGTTGGAAAGGCGAATAGGGAGTGGAGACCATATGTCTAAAAATAAACTCAACTAGGGAGTGGAGACCCTATGTTGGAAAGGCGACTAGGGAGTGGAGACCCTTATATCTAAAAATAAACTCAACTAGGGAGTGGAGACCCTATGTTGGCAAAGACGACTAGGGAGTGGAGACCCTACGTCTAAAACAAAAACTCAACTAGGGGGTGGAGACCCTATGTTGGAAAAGGCGACTAGGGAGTGGAGACCCTATGTCTAAATATAAACTCAACTAGGGAGTAGAGACCCTATGTTGGAAATGCGACTAGGGAGTGGAGACCCTATGTCTAAAAATAAACTCAACTAGGGAGTGAAGACCCTATGTTG
>NW_017678011.1:10771-11562 GCF_001879085.1 Nicotiana attenuata
CCCCCCGCCAGATCTCGATCTTCTTCAACACTGATCTCCGCCCAAACTCACACGAACACAACCAATCACAGAACCCAAACGACCCCTTTCGTTCGAGTTTCAGTCACACACAAACACGCACCTACGATAAGGAAACACACACAGCGGACAGTAAGAACAGAGGAAGCGAACGGACGGGGTTTTTCTCATTTTGATTTCGGATTCGAATCCTTTTGATTTTCATGTCGAATTCTGGTTTTTCTTATTTTCGATTCGGATTCCTATCTGAGATGTTAGTCGAGGTCGAGTTCGTTGGTTCAAGTCCCTATAGCGATTTGTTGCTATTTTCGTTCAAATTTTCATTGTCGGATTCATGTGTACCTGCTGATTTTCACATAGTGAAAGAGTTGGCTTTAACAGCCACGGTTTCGTTTTTGCTTGTGTATACTGCTCAGAGGGAAATTTTTAATTGAAGAGAGCTCTCTTTAAGCAAAAACCTCTTGAATCTCGAGTAAAAAAGGAAAACACAGAGTTTAAATCTTCTGTTCTATTATTCTCTTCTTTTTCTGCTTCTGCTGATTTTGCATAAGTAGCTGTTTTTATGTCTCTTTGTATTTACAAGGTGACAACTTATTTGCACAAATGGGATGCTGAAATGGACTGATATGGTTACTGCAATGAAGAAAATACCAGGATGTTTTGGTTTCTTTTGACTCAATATCATTTCGAAAAGAACAAAATCAAAACAGAAACAGAGTTGGAGTTTTAATATCGGAATTTCATTGCTTGAGCTCGTTTGGGGCTGAATCCGG
>NW_017678011.1:18031-25041 GCF_001879085.1 Nicotiana attenuata
AGAGGGAGTTTTAGAGTGAGAGGGAGTAATCTTCATCAAGTCCTCTCTAAATCCTTGACCCAAATCCTTGAAGATTGTCAATTGAAGTTACTAGGTCTTCATCCTAAGAGGTAAGAATTGTACCCTCATCAATAATTTCGAAATATTTGTTAAAATAGGTAATTAGCAAGTGGGTACATAGGTATAAGGGCTGGTAATCTTGCATGCACAAGAGATAATGGGGTATGGGGAGGATGAGAACTAAAGAGACAATAATTGGGGTATAATATTGAAGAAATTTCTTTCAAAAAGGGGCCTAAGATCACAATGCACCTTTAATGTTTGATAATATGCTCAAACAAGCTAGAATCTTAATCTCGTCTCTAATTCTTGGTTCGATTCGTAATTCTTATACCATAGATTGAATTGCTAAGAGTCTTGGAATTTTGTAAGAATTAAGGAAAGTTTTACTAACGTATGTATGGCTAAAACCCCCTCCTCTTAGAAATTGAGCCTCCATGGTGCCCGTGTGAGTATTGTAAGTTCGAAACGTGATTAATGCAGTACATGTTATGTTAAGTGAATTGATGTTGTGAAAACATATGTGGTAGGTACTTCGTTATGTATTTAATGTGTTATTCTTGTAAATGGAGGATGTGTGGAGAACATGATCTATGTGCTAAATACCTAAATGTCATGCTAAGGTTACTTTGGGACTAATATGCCAAACTTGACGAATTCCCTCTATGTTTATGATTTAAATCGCTTTTGTATGTGCGTATGATCTTAAGTGACAACGTAAATGTTGAAAATGGGAACAATGTGAAAGGTGAGTTATGGAATGTAGAAATTGTGGTTCCAAGTGCCGGTAAGCTAATACATGTGCAACCAAAGATTGGAGTGAGATGAATAATGAAATAATGGTAACGTCTCGGGGAGACGGCTTAGACGATCGGGCCGTGATCGGACGCCATGATATATACACATGGTGGTAATGTATTGATGATTGAAACTGGAAAGTGTGAATGAAATAATGGTAACGTCTCGGGGAGACCGCTTAGCCACGGGCCGTGATCGGACTCCGCTCACGGAAGCGGTGGTAATATGGATAATGATGCAACAGTGTGGGATGCTCCAATCTAAAATTTCAGAAACTATGTGAAAATCATGTGAACCTCCTTATATTGTTGGCATGGTGCTTATTTGAAACTTTGTTGTCTTTACGATTTCCTCTTTACTCCTATATGGTTGTTCTTTCTAACAGGATGGTATTTAGTTATACATACTAGTACTATTCCATGGTACTAACGTCCTTTTTGCCGGGGGCGCTACATTTTTTTAAATGAATATAGGTGGCTCCATAGCAGATAGTGCCGATCGCGTGTAGCAGGGAATCCTCTTCTCAAAATCTTGCTGAGCCCCTTTCTCCCTCAAGGGGGTTATGTTGTACACCTTTTGTTATAGATATCCACTTTGAGGTATAGCCGGGGCCTTGTTGCCTGCATTGTTATCATTGTCTTTTGTATCCTTAGAGGCTCCGTAGACGTTTGTGTGGGTTATGTACGGGTGTTGTATAGGTCAATGAACCATGTTATAACTTGGTACTCTTGCTTTCTTCTAAACTATTGCTATATGAAATATTGAAAGCCTAACTACGGTTTAAGGTTGTGTTATAAAACAAGCTATCCATGTTGAATGTACAACCCCTTTTATTGTTTAATTAAACGGGATCGGATCCCTTAATCGCATTGAGTTGGGTAGGAAGTGTTTGATAAGGCTTGCTCAGTTGGGTTCACTCGATTGAACGCCGGTCGCGCCTCCCGAGGTTTGGGCGTGACAAACTTGGTATCAGAGCCTAAGGTTTTAACGTGTCCTAGGATGTCTCGGAGCCGTGTCTAGTAGAGTCCTTCTTGTCGGTGTGAAGTCGATCACATCTATAAGTTGGAGGCTACTTGGGCATTAGGAATAACACCCTTCTTTGATATTCTGGATCGTGCGGAAGTTGTGAAACTATTTTCCCCTCTAACTAGTACATTGCTCTACCTTTCAGTATATGGCACGTAAGAAGAAAGCAAAAATTGGACAAGGAGCCAATGCCACCTCAGGAGTGGCTGATGAATCATTGCTTGATGCTGCGGGTGAGGGTAGTCGCCCTGCTATCACCCTGCCCGGTTCTCCTATTCCAGAGCAGACTACCCCAGTTCCTACACCTGTGGAGGGTACTACTATCCCTCCCATTGGTACTCCTGTCCCGCCTCCAGCCCCAGCTTCCGGTTCTGGTATCTCTGATGGGGATTTTAGGGGAGCTATTCAGATGCTGACACAGCTAGTGGCCTCTTAGGCCTAGAGGTCAAATGTTGCATCCAGTTTACTGAGCCAGCAAAGGGATTCCACCAATTCCAGGGTAAATAGATTTCTGCAGTTAGACCCTCCAGTATTTACGGGTGCCAATCTAGAAGAAGACCCTCAGGATTTTATTGATGAGATGCACAGGACCCTCAAGGTTATGCGTGCAACTGAGACAGAGGGAGTAGAGTTGGCTGCCTACCGTCTGAAAAGGGTGGCCTATGCGTGGTTTGAACTATGGGAAGATTCCCGTGAGGAGGGTAGCCCTTCGGCGAGGTGGAGTGAGTTCGTTGATGCCTTTATAGATCATTTTCTGCCTGTTGAGACAAGGGCATCCCGTGTAGCGGAGTTCGAAAATCTGAAACAGGGTAGCAGAAGTGTGCGGGAGTACCATATGGAGTTTGCCCGCTTGTCCAAGTATGCTATTCACATGTTGCCCACAATGGAGGCTAGGGTGCGCCGATTTGTGCAGGGTCTCAATCCTTTAACTATTAATGAGGCTTCAACAGCTGCACTGAATTCTGACATGAATTATGGGAAGATGGTGGCATTTGCTCAGGCCACAGAGAACCGTAAACTGAAGAACATAATGGAGAGAGAGGGTAACAGAAAGACCCGGTTTGCGGGCAACATCGGTGAGTCACTAGGTGGGTGAAGGTCAGCTTTTCGGGGAGGAACATCAGGGCCGTCCCGGTCTGTTGCACAGTCTTCAACTAGTGCACCGCCATCAGGGCCCAGCCAGCAGTAGCAGTGGAGTCGTTTCAGGCCCAGTCACGGCAACAGAGGATCCCATCAGTAGGGTTGGTCAGGAGAGAGATCCCAGCAGCAGAGGTTCCCGTGCCCCAAGTGCGGGAAAATGCACTTAGCGGTTTGCTACTTGGAGTTACCCGTGTGCTATGGATGCGGGATGAGGGGCCACATTCAGAGGCATTGTCATGCATCCCGCCAGGGAGCAGGTAGGGGCACAACACATTCATCCGATCCAGCAGTTGCTACATCTTCAGCCCCTTCTCCAGCTCGAGGTACCCCAGCACCCGTAGGGCGAGGTGTAGCTAGGGGTGGTGCGCAGAGTTCAGGAGGGCCCAGCCGATTCTATGCTATGCGTGGTCGCCAGACTGCAGAGGCTTCTCCAGATGTTGTTACAGGTATTCTGAATGTTCAAACCCATAATGTGTATGCACTTATTGACCCCGATTCCACCCTGTCCTATGTTACCCCTTTGTTGCCATGGAATTTGGGATAGAACCAGAACAGCTTCGTGAACCATTCTCGATATCTACTCCGGTTGGAGAGTCAATTTTGGCTACTCGGGTTTATAGAAGTTGTGTTGTCACCGTGCTTGGTAGGAATACCATGGCCGATCTCATTGAACTGGGGATGGTGGATTTTGATGTAATAATGGGAATGGATTGGCTCTATTCATGTTTTGCCAAGCTTGATTGTCGAACTAGAACTATGAGGCTTGAGTTTCCTAATGAGCCCGTCGTGGAATGGAAGGGAGATAATGTAGTGCCTAAAGGTCGATTTATTTCTTACCTTAAGGCCGCTAAGATGATCAAGAAGGGGTGTATCTATCATTTACTCCATGTTACGGACACCGATGCCGAGGCACCTAGCCTTGAGTCCGTACCTGTTGTGAACGAATTTCCGGATGTCATTCCAGATGAGCTCCCTGGGATTCCTCCAGATAGGGAGATAGACTTTGGGATCGATGTGATGCCAGGCACGCAACCTATATCAATTCCACCTTACAGAATGGCACCGGCTGAATTGAAAGAGCTAAAGGAACAATTGAAGGATTTGCTAGAAAAGGGTTTCATCCGGCCGAGTATGTCACCATAGGGCGCACCAGTTTTGTTTGTGAAGAAGAAAGATGGGTCGTTGCGTATGTGTATTCACTACCTGCAGCTTAACAAATTCACCATCAAAAATAAATACCCTCTACCCAGAATAGATGACTTGTTTGACCAATTGCAAGGTGCCATGTGTTTTTCAAAGATCGATTTGCGGTCCGGGTATTACTAATTGAAGATAAGGGAGCAGGATATTCCAAAAACAGCCTTCAGAACTCGGTATGGGCACCTTGAATTTCTGGTGATGTCTTTTGGGCTAACAAATGCCCCGGCAGCATTCATGGATCTTATGAATCGAGTCTTTAAGACTTTTCTAGACTCCTTTTATGATAGTGTTCATTGACGATATTCTTGTGTATTCCCGAAGCCAAGAAGATCATGCTAACCATCTGAGGGCAGTTCTGCAGACTCTTCAGCAACATCAACTGTATGCAAAGTTTTCGAAATGTGAATTTTGGCTTGAATCAGTCACGTTCTTGGGTCATGTCATCTCTAGGGAAGGAATTATGGTTGATCCTCAAAAGATTGCGGCAGTGAATAATTGGCCTAGACCTACCACTCCAACCGAGATTCGCAGTTTCTTGGGTTTGGATGGGTACGACAGAAGGTTTGTGGAGGGGTTTTCTACTCTTGCCTCTCCCTTGACCAAATTGACCCAGAAAGCAGTTAAATTCCAGTGGTCCGATGCTTGCGAAAGGAGCTTCCAGTAACTGAAATCAAAGCTGACTACAGCACCGGTATTAACCCTGCTAGAGGGTACAGAGGGATTTGTGGTGTATTGCGATGCTTCAAGGATCGGTCTTGGGTGTGTGTTAATGCAACTGGCAAGGTTATAGCCTACGTTCCAGGCAACTCAAGAATCATGAAAAGAACTATCCAACTAATGACTTAGAGCTTGCAGCAGTGGTGTTCGCGCTAAAGATTTGGCGACATTATCTATATGGGGTCCATGTGGATGTATTCACGGACCACAAGAGCCTTCAATATATTTTCAAGCAAAAGGAGCTGAATCTGAGGCAGAGAAGGTGGCTAGAGTTACTCAAGGACTATGACATTGATATTCTCTATCACCCGGGAAAGGCTAATGTTGTGGCAGATGCTCTTAGCTCAAAATCTATGGGGAGTTTGGCTCGTTTGAGGGCAGATCAGAAACCGTTGGCCCGGGAGGCTCATCAATTGGCCAGTTTGGGAGTTCGTCTTACGGACTCTAATGATGGAGGGGTAATTGTGCAGAATAGGGCTGAATCGTCGCTTGTGGTAGAGGTGAAGGAAAAGCAATCTAACGAACCATTGTTAGTACAACTGAAAGAGGCGATTCATAAACACAAGACCACAACTTTTTCCCTTGTCATGGATGATGGTACCCTAAGCTACCAAGGCCGCCTATGTGTTCCGGATACCGACGGTCTTCGGGAAAGAATCATGGCAGAAGCTCACACTTCTAGGTATTTTGTGCACCCAGGTTCTACGAAAATGTATCATGATCTCAAGGAAGTCTATTGGTGGAAAAACATGAAAAGGGATGTGGCGGACTTTGTGGCTAGATGTCCGAACTGTCAGCAAGTGAAGGCCGAACATCAAAGACCCGGAGGACTGGCTCAAAGCATAGAAATTCCAATGTGGAAATGGGAGATGATCAATATGGATTTTGTGGTAGGGTTGCTGCGCACTCCGCGCAAGTTTGACTCAATTTGGGTGATTGTTGATCGACTCACAAAATCAGCACACTTCTTGCCAGTCAAATCTACCGACACAGCAGAACAGTATGCTCAGTTGTATATCAAGGAAATAGTCAGGTTGCATGGTACTCCAGTCTCAATCATTTCAGATCGAGGGGCTCAGTTCACGACCAACTTTTGGAAGAAATTTCAGCAAGGTTTGGGCACGCAGGTAAATCTTAGCACAGCTTTTCACCCCCAGACGGACGGGAAAGCAGAGCGGACTATTCAGATGCTTGAGGACATGTTGCGTGCTTGTACTCTTGATTTCAAAGGTAGATGGGATGATCATTTGCCACTCATAGAGTTTGCTTATAACAACAGCTTCCACGCTAGTATCCAAATGGCACCATTTGAGGCACTGTATAGTAGAAGATGTAGGTCTCCTGTTGGGTGGTTCGAGGTTGGAGAAGCTGAATTGATAGGGCCAGACCATGTGCACCAGGCCATGGGGAAGGTCAAAATTATTAAGGAGAGGTTGAAAACTGCTCAGAGTCGCCAAAAATCTTATTCGGACGTTCGTCGCAGGGATTTGGAATTCAAAGAAGATGATTGGGTATTCTTGAAAGTTTCCCCCATGAAGGGTATCATGCGATTTGGGAAGAAAGGAAAATTGAGCCCAAGGTATGTTGGACTGTACAGGATCATCTAGCGGATTGGTCAGGTGGCATACAAGATTGATTTGTCTCCCGAGATGTCATTGGTACACCCAATCTTTCATGTGTCTGTGTTGAAGAAAGTAGTGGGAGATCCATCCACTATCGTGCCAGTTGAAACTATTGAGGTCAATGAAGAACTGTCCTATGAAGAAGTTCCAGTTGCCATTCTTGACAGGCAGGTCCGAAAATTGAGGAATAAGGAAATTGCCTCCGTAAAGGTGTTATGGTGAAACCAGCAGGTTGAGGAAGCCACTTGGGAAGCCAAGGATGAAATGAGAAGGAAGTACCCACATTTGTTTGTATAGCCATGTAATAGCTTTCATCCATCTGGTCCCTATGAAATATGTATCCTTGATTTGATCTATGTAAAACTGTTCTGTTTCGTTTTGGTTATATGATTGCCTATGCGGCCATAGTTAGTATTGTACAGGTTTATGTCTGTGTCTATGGATTTA
>NW_017678012.1:0-25036 GCF_001879085.1 Nicotiana attenuata
ATATAATCATATCATTCGCTGCGGCGTGCAGCCCGATCCATACTCAGTCCACAATATGCATATGAGTCACGTAACAGATTTCAATTAATTTCCCAATTTCCAATTTATTTAGAAGAATATACTTTAGATATTTAACCTTCAGGAAAAGTGACTTAGCGTTTCATAACAGTGATTAAACACAGGACTGAGATCAATGATTATACAAAGCATGCTATCACAATGACAATCATCCTCTAAGGATGCTACAGATCGGCACAAGGCCCCAAACACGGCAATAAGCCCAGATATATTCAATACAGGGTGCGTATTAGTCGCCAATATAGAATCACTCTTGTTCGGGATGGACCAAGTCACAATCCCCAGTCATAACCAATCCCGCACCTGCCATGGGGTGCGAGTCACGCCCTACAATAGCGTCAAAATGTGATAAGCCGGGGTTTCAAACCCTCAGGCCATCATATACACCAACTACTCACCTCTAACCGGCCGTAGAATGGTCCGCAATGCCTTTTCCTTTTGTATCGACCTCCTCGCGCGTCGAATCTAGTCAAAATCGCAGCGAATACATAAATATGGGTTAAAGAAACATAACCCAATCAAAAATACTCGAAAAGTACTAAAATTCACGAAGTTGGTAAAACCCGAGCCCCGGGCCCACTTCTCTAAAAATTCCGAAAATCACACTAATAGATTCCTCGTCTCGCCACGAGTCCGTGCATATAAAGTTTACCAAAATCGGAGCTCGTTTAACCCTCCAAATTCCATTTTTACACCACAGATTTCCAAGCCCTAGCTTGACCCGTTTTTGATGAATTTTCTACAATTTACATGTAATTTCGACCATAAATTCGAATATTTAGGCCAAGGAACTTACCTCCAAGCGATTCTCAGTCAAAACCCTCGAATTTCCTTGCTCAAAGCTCTTAAGAACGTCAACAATGGAGGAAAAATATGAAAGGGTCGCGGATGAAATATTATTTTAAAACCCTTCTGTCGCCCAGCGATTTTCGCTTCTGCGGTCCCGTAACCGCTTATGCGGGATCGATTCTACGGCCACATGACCGCTTATGCGGTTTTTCATTAAATCCTTGGCTTTCCGCTTTTGCGCCCAACCATCCGCTTCTGCGGATCTCACCATTCTGCTTCTACGGCCTCGTTTTCGCCTATGCGAACCCGCTGAAGCGATACCCTGTCCGCTTCTGCAGAATTACTCCGGTCCCTCATGGACCGCTTATGCGATCTCTTAGCCGCATCTGCGGAACCGCTTCTGCGGCTCCTTTTCCGCAGATGCGGAAATACCAGAAGCTAGGTGCACCAGACCTGCAACAAACATCAAGATTCTCCGTTTAACCACCCGAAATCACTCCGAGGCCCCCGGGACCTCAACCAGTAGCACCAACACACCCCAAGACCTTATTCAAACTTGTTCCAATCATCAAAACACTATCATAAACACCAAAATCATCGAATTACCACGGATTCAAGCCTAAGTTAAGCTAAACTTCCGAAACTTGCATTTAATCTAAAACCCGACCTAAACACCTCCGAATGATCTGAAACTTTTCACGCATATCCAAAATCACCTAACGGAGCTACTGCAACTCTCGGAATTCCATTCCGACCCTCGGATCAAAATCTCACCTACCATCCGGAATTCACCAAATCCAACCTTAGCCAATTCAAGCCTAATTCTACACCGGACCTCCAAATTCAATTCCGACTGCGCTCCTAAGTCACAAATAATACCCCGAAACTAGTCGAATCATCGGAAATCCATTCCGAGCCTTCTAACTCATAAGTCAACATTCGATTGACTTTTCCAAACTAACCTTCTCATAAAGAGACTTATTGTCTCATTTCTAACCGAACTCTAACCGAATTACTTCAAATTCTCCAAACACATGTAATGAAACATATAGAAGCATAAAACGGAGAAAACGGGGCGGTAACTCCCGTAACGACGGGTCGGGTCGTTACACCTGACCTGATTGTTGTTACCTGCTCTCATTATGTGCTTAAAACCTGCCTCTCCTGCTACTTAAGTATTATGTATTCCTGAGCCCATTAATCTGTGCTATTATGTGACAACTATGTGGTAACCATGTGATAACTATAACTCTATCTAAACGCTGATGTCAAAGTTATCTGTCCCCGATCCCTTACCCCAATTTGTGTTTGCTCTTTCATGAGTTCTTTACCTGCTGGCTGCAGTTATATTGCCTCTTACTGTGATAAACTATTTTACCAAAATCCTTCACCATTTTCTGAAATCATCTTTTTAAAGTTGTTGTCTCAATTACTCTTTTCAACTTAAATTCTCTTTAAACTCCGAGCACCTCCCCACTACTCTTAGACTCTAGGTTCTGCCCCCTTCGAGTGAGCACTGCCTTGGGAACCTCGGAGTACCTATAGAACTCTGACACACAAGGCTGGCCTTCTATACTACACTTACTCATCCTTGGCTAGGGTGCTTGGGTGTGAGCACAGTCCAGGATCTTCTGAGGTCCTTAGAGACTATGACACACTTGGGTTGGAAGGCCATGGCATATGGCAAGTGGATCTGGTACTTTGGGCCTACTGTTAGGCCTTCTATAGTATAGCTTCTTGATTTTTCTTTTATTCAGTTGTGCAATTTAGGCAATGTTGGTCTGTAATAATTATTTGTAAAACACTTCAGGGCTGGATAGTGAAAAGGGTGGGGATAACGCATGCTTAGTATAATTTTGGGTAGAAAACATGCTTTAGGATTTACTTCACCTTTGTGCGCAATAGAGATCCTGCGTAGGACATGTTTGCATTAGATATCATGTTTTCTTAGGTCTATTCATGTATGCATCTCATCACATCCATGTTCATTTAGGGATCCACATTAGATATTAACGATGTTAACTACATGCTTCATTAGAAATAATGCTAAATAACTATTTTTTAAACAATGTTGTCTCCGCATGCATAACTCATATGTAGATATCCTGTTCTTAGGTGTATTATCGTTATTTGCATCAGAAACCACGTATTTTAGGATCTATTTTCAGCATGTCTATATTTTAAAGTTTGGGCTAAGTACTCAATTGGACGCCTAGAAAGCATGTGTTAGGCTCAATAATTAAATAAAATCAAACTCCTGTATCTTTTGGGTAGTTAATAATCCCGCTGAAAATGTGTTGCAACAACTACAACGTTTTCTGCATTCTCTTCCGAAAAACCTAAAACTGGCTACATCTTCAATATGCTGTCCTTGCATTCTTAGACACCATGCCTATAGGATTTTCATTCTCATCACATGTCCTTTCAAACCAAGTTTAAAGACCTGCATTTCACTGATTTCGTAAAATAATACGCGTAGGCAAACCTTAGGCCTAATGTTTGCTAAAATCAAAAAATCAATTATTTATGCATCGCCTGTTTATTACAAAAAATGGCTTTCAAACCAATCAGTCATTTCTCTGGAACTCATTAAAACCTGTTGTTTACCACTGTTTTTACATCTAGAACTCATGTTTAGGTTCTGAATCTAAGACTTTCGTTGTGTTTGAGACGTGCTATTTACATGCCTTATTTGTGGAGGGATATATGAGCCATATAACTGTTTACGTGTACCCCATATGTGCCAGTCCTAACTGTTTCTCTACTTGTCGTTTAGAATTTTATCCTTTAAAACCTAGGGGTTCAGCCTAGTACTCACCTTGTAGGGTTAGTAGTCCTAAACACTCTCCGGGACATATAGAACGGGACGGGTAATAGCACGCAATAAGCTTTGTGACCAACACACGCGTTTTAAACACCTTAGCGGGGTGGGAAGGGTAGAATATGGATATGATGACCGGTGCGCTAATACCACGTGTAGCCCCTCTTTTGAGGAGTGATTACCGGGTATTGCATTGATGTGATCCATATTATTTGTAAACCTAGGACCCCTCCCTTCCTTTTTATTTGTTTATCACTTTTCAGAATTTTCGAACTACATCCTCAAAATTTCAGCTTTCTTTGTTTCTTCAAACTTTAACCCCATCTATTTGCAACCATTATGTGAAATTCCCTCTTATTTGAAAGTCCTACTTGCTTACATGTTTAAAGTCACAATTATAGTATGGCCGGGAACCACACTAGTGGATCCTGAGGGGTGCCTAACACCTTCCCCTCGGGATAATTTCGAGCCCTTACCCAATCTCAGGTTTTCTAAATCAAATTTCTTCTTAATGTCCAAATGCACTTAATCATTAGGTGGCGACTCTTCAATTCAAAAACCTAATTTCCAAAAGGGAACGAGTTGTCTTCCTAAATGTCATAAACCCGACTTCGCAAGAAAAAAGGGGCATCGACAATGTTGCCTGAGCAGTTCGTACTGGGTGAAACAAGGTTATTGGATCTAGATCAGTGCAATCGGAGTGTATGAAGTATATTAAAGAGCAAAGGTCATTAATTGTTTAGTTGGTTATGAATTCCTACACATCTTTTCCGTCATATCAGTATTGCAAGAGTTGGAACAAGACTTATATATATCTTGAGGTGCGTTGTGAGCATCAGATTCAGGGGATGTTGGTTATTATAATCGGAGAATGTTATTATGGTCCTGTGGATGAGGTGGTGCATGGTGAGAATTCGGCAAAGGGTATACAGTCATGTTCTGGTACATCGTGTAGTGATTGATACGGTGTTCTTATCTTGGAAGCAGGCCTGGCAGAGAATTTCGGATGTTAAAACTGGGCTCTAAGGCTCATTTGTTTGAATAAAAGAGAATATCATCAGATTTGCTCGAGCTAATGTGCTCAACTGAGTTGTGGTAGCACGGGTAGGTACACAAGTTGTTTAACTGTGATTTTAGACAACTCCAGCGCAGTTCTTAGCACGTTCGAGGATGAACGTATGTTTAAGTGGGAGAGAATGTAACGACCCGGCCGGTCGTTTTGAGCTCTAGGGCATCGTTCAGCAGTTTGAGGCCATGAGCAGCTTCACTTCAGGTATTATGACTTGTACGCATGTTCAGAATTGAATTTCGGGAAGTTCGGAGTTGATTTGGAAAGAGAATTCTCATTTCGGAAGCTTTAAGTTGAAAGAATTGACTAAGATTGGATTTTGAGCAAACAACCTCGGAATCAAGATTCGAAGGTTCCAGCAGGTTTGTATGATGATTTCGAACTTGGACGTATATCCGGATCGGGTTTTGGAAGACCCGGGAATATTTCAGCACCTATTGTGGAAGTTAGCATTTTTGGAAGAATTTCATAAGTTTGGGTTAAAGTGCATTTCAATGTTATCGTTGTCTGTTTGGGATTTCGAGTCCGTAAATAGCTCCGTATGGTGATTATGGTGTTGGGAGCGCGATCGAAAGTGAATTCGGAGGTCCGTGGGTCATTTTGGAGTCATTTGGCTAAAGATAGAAATTTGAAGGATTTTGAGAAGTTTAACCGGAAGTGAACTTTTTGATGTCAGGGTCGGACTCCGATTCTGCAAGTTGGAGTAGGTCCGTAATGTCGAATATGACTTGTGTGCAAAATTTTAGGTCAATCGGACGTGATTTGATAGGTTTCGGCGTCGAATGTAGAAGTTTGAAGTTCTAAAGTTCATAAAGTTCGAATCGGGGTGCGAATCATGATTTCGATGTTGTTTGATGTGATTTGAGGCCTCGAACAAGTTCGTAAGGTGTTATGAGACTGGTTGGTGTGATTGGATGGGGTCCCGGGGGCCCCGGGTGGATTCCGGGTGGTTAACGTATCAAAATTGGAATTTAAAGAAGGACTGAGGTAGCTGATATCTGGTGTAACCGCACCTGCGAGTTTGAGGCCGCAGGTGCGGAGCTGCAAAAGCGGCCTTTGTGTCACAGAAGCGGAAAGGTACCGGCTAGGCTGGGACCGCAGATGCGGTCATTTTGCCGCAGATTTGGGACCGCACCTGCGAAAGGAGAAGCGCAGATGCGGAAGTTGGGGGCCTGGTGAAGGACCGCAGATCCGGTAGTGGGGCCGCACCTGCGGAACCGCATAAGTGGACAATTGACCGTAGGTGCGGAAAGACTGGAGGCAGTGTGTTCTTTTAAAATCGGGAGATGGTCATTTTTCTCCCATTTTTATTTGGTGTAGACGATTTTGGAGAGCTTCAAGGGGAAATGTTCTTCAAGTATCTCAAGGTAAGTTGTTCCCACTCATTACAAGTTAAATACATGATTTATATATGGATTTGAACATGAAAATTAGTGGAAGACTTGGGGTTTTGGTGGAAAGACCTAGAATTTGTATTTTTGGATTTTGACTACGATTTGGGGTATGAAATTGAGAGTAAATTATATATTTGAGTTTGTGAGGTTATGGGTAAACTTTGTCTTCAAAAAATTTTGGAATCCGGGCACGTGGGCCCGAGGGTGTTTTTGTTAACTTTTCGATCGGAGTTAGGAATTGTTATAAATTGGATCATTAGGAGTAATTAAGCATATATTAATGGATTTGCATAATTATTGGCTAGTTTTGGAGCATTTTGCATCGATTTGAGTCTTCGGAAGGGCGTGGAATGCCGGTTATGGAACTTCGGAGCGAGGTGAGTCTCCTTTCTAACCTCGTAAGAGGGAATTGTCACCATAGGTGAATTAATTGAATATGTGCTGTTAACTGTGGGGGCTACGTACGCACGAGGTGACGAGAGTTCGTGCGTAGCTACTATTATGCTTATTTCCGGGTAGTCTAGGACCCAAAAAGCATGCTTACTTGTAATAAATGCAACCTTGTTGACAAATTTAAAAATGCTTAAAACACATCGAACGTGTAAATGAATTTCTAAAAGACTAGATATCATTACATGACTTTTAAAAGAGAAACTTGCCTTTTCCTGAATAATTACTCCTCGATGAATTATGCTTGTATTGCTTGCCTTGAAATTAATTGAAGTTGATATTGTTTTTTCTCAGTTTGAGAATATATGTATAAATGATGAAAAAGGAATTTGGGAATTTCCTATAAAAGAAAGGATTGTTTACTCGCTTCACTCTATTGAATTACCATCATGTTCATAAAAATCCTCGATTCATTATATTATTGTGTACCATTGATGGACCACTAGTAAGTGTCGAAGTCGACTGCTCGCCTCTACTTCTTCGAGATTAGACGGGATACTTACTGAGTACACGTTGTTTTCATACTCATGCTACACTTGCTGTGCATTTTTGTTGCACGTGCACAGGCGTTTCTAGTGGCTTACTGGGCATAGCAGCATGGATGATACAGAGACTAGGTGAGCTGCATTCCTCGAGGCGACTCGCAGCTAGTTTAGTCTGTTTAGCGTATTGTATTTACTTCCTGTCCAATTTGTATTCCGGACAGTTATTGTATTATACCTTGTTTTTCCTAGAAATTACTCATGCACTTGTGACACCGGGTTCTGGGATGATTATGGGATTATTCAGTATTCAGGAATTGTTAAAGACACCATTATTATTTCAGCAAATTTCTTTATTATTGTTTAGTGTATAAAAGAAAAATAATTTCAACATATACTAAAATCGGAATTTAATTAACTTCTTGGTGTTGGCTTGCCTGACAGTGGTGTCCGGCGCCATCACGACCCTTAGTGGTGTCCGGTGCCATCACGACCCTTACTGGGTGCCAAATATTGAGCTTGGAACCAATTGTGAATATTTATGTAACGACCCGACCGGTCGTTTTGAGCTCTATCGCGTCGTTCAGCAGTTTAAGGCTACGAGTAGCTTCATTTCAGGTATTATGACTTTAGCGTATGGTCGGAATTGAATTCCAGGAAATTCGGAGTTGTTTGGAAAATGAATTCTCATTTCGGAAGCTTTAAGTTGAGAGGATTGACTAAGATTGGATTTTTGAGTAAACGATCTCGGAATCGGGATTCGAAGGTTCCAGCGGGTTCGTATGATGATTTCGAACTTGGGCATATGTCCGGATCGGGTTTTGGAAGACCCGGGAATGTTTTGGCACCTATTGTGGAAGTTAGCATTTTTGGAAGAATTTCATAAGTTTGGGTTGAAGTACATTTCAGTGTTATCATTGTCTGATTGAGATTACGAGTCTGGGAATAGCTCCGTATGGTGATTCTGGTGTTGGGAGCGCGATCGGAATCGAATTCAGAGGTCCCTAGTCCGAGTAATGAATTTTTATTAGAAATTGTTAAAACTAAAATTCTAAGGATTTAATGAAATTTGATAATTCTCGATCATATTGGTATCGGGCCCGTATGTTGATTCTGGAGCCCGGTACAGGTCTAAAATAACATTTAAGACTTGCTCGCAAAATTTGGTGTCAATCCGAGTAGTTTAAGCACGTTTCGGCACGTTAGAAGTGAATTAAGAACTTGAAGTTCATAAGTTTCATTCCATTGGTTTTAGGGGGTGATTCTTAGAATTAGCGTTGTTTCGGGCGTTCCGAAGGTTCGAGCAAGTCCGTTTCATGATTTCAAACTTGTCAGTATGTTCGGGCGGGGTCCGGAGCCCCGAGCGTCAATCAGACGAGGCTCGACTGAAGTTGCAAAATTTGGGAAGAGCTGAAGCTTCAGGTTGCTGTCATAACCGCACCTGCGGTTGGTCAGCCGCAAGTGCGAGACCGCAGAAGCGGTAGCTCTCTCGCAGATGCGGCCAAGGCAGGCCAAGCCAAAACCACAGAAGCGGCTCCATAGCCGCAGAAGCGCCTGCGCAGAAGCGACTTCAAGACCGCAGAAGTGGTCCCAGCTCGCTTGGCCAATTACGCAGATGCGGCCTTTCTCTCGCAGAAGCGGGACCGCAGATGCGGTCCCTTGACTGCAGATGCGGAAATCACAGAAGCAGTGAGCTTCATTTAATACGGGCTCTAAGTCATTTTTTGCCATTTATCACTAACCCGTTGGGCGTTTTGGGAGCTTTTGAGAGAGGATTTCCAGATAGTATCTTGAGGTAAGTTCATCCTCCTTATTTCTAAGTTTAATACTTGAGTTTTGGGTAGATTAACACACCAAGATTAGGAGAAATCAAGGGGTTAGAGAAAAACCTAGGGTTTTGATGAAACTTAGATTTTACCACAAAATTTGTTATGGAATGGAGTAAAAATCATATATTATTGATCCTTAGGTTATAGAGAACAACTTCCTTCGAAAAATTTCGGAATCCGGGCACGTGGGCCCGAGGTTGAATTTTAGGAAACTTGTGTTAAGGGTTGGGGAATTACATTAGTAATTAAAATGTGTACTCTTGAGCTTGTATTGACTAGTTCCTACTTTGTTTAATTAGTTTCGGATTGTACGGCTCCAAATTGAGGATTTGAGCACGTTCTTGATACTGGAAGTACGCTTTGGAGCGATGTGAGTCTCCTTTCTAACCTTGTGAGAGGGAATTGTCCCCATAGGTGAATTAATTGAACATATGTGCTGCTATTCGTGGGGGCTACGTACGCACGAGGTGACGAGAGTCCGTGCGTAGCTACTATTATGCCTATGTCCGGGTAGTCTAGGACCCAAAAGCATGCTTACTTGTAATAATTGTAACTACATTGATGGTTTAATTTGCTTAAATCATATCGAAGTGGCAAATAATTTTCTAAAAGAGTTAAACTTCATTTTCTTGACATGTAAAAGAGAAATGTACACCTCCTTGAACAATTGTTTCCTAGATGAAGTCTTGATTGACTGTTTGAATATGTGTTTCTATGTGTACGTGCGTCGCACGTATGATTCGCGAGCAGGGTGATTGTTTATTTGTGTTTGACCGCGTCGCATGTATGATTCGCGAGCGGAGTAATAGATGCATCTATGGTTCGCGCCATTCGACCCTCTGGCAGTGCAACTTTTAAATATTATTGGATCGGGCCGTACGACCTCGGCATGAGTTGCGCATGCTTGTATTGCTTGCCTTGAAATTCATTGAAGTTGATATTGTCACTCCCTGACTTGAGAATAAATGTATAATTGATGAAAACGAAATTTGGAAATTTTCCTTTGAATAAAGGAATTGATTACTTGTTTCATTCTGTTGAGTTACGACCATGCTTTATAAAAATCCTGGATTTTATTATATTAATTGTGTATCATTATTGGACCACTAGTAAGTGTCGAAGTCGACCTCTCGTCTCTACTTCTTCGAGATTAGGCGGGATACTTACTGAGTACATGTTATTTTCGTACTCATGCTACACTTGTTGTGCATTTTTGTTGCACAGGAACACGTGATTCTAGTGGCCTACTGGGCGTAGCAGCATGGATGATGCGGAGACTAGGTGAGCTGCATTTCTCGAGGCGACTCGCAGCTAGTATAGTCTCTTTCAGCGTATTGTATTTTACTTCCTGCCAATTTGTATTCCGGACAGTTATTGTATTATACCTTGTTTTTCCTAGAATTTGCTCATGCACTTGCGACACCGGGTCCTGGGATGATTATGGGCTTATTCAGTATTCAGGAATTGTTAAAAACACCATTATTATTTCAGCAAATTTCATTATTTATTGTTTAATGTATAAAAGAAAAGTGATTTCAATATATACTAAAATGGGAATTTAATAAACTTTTTTGTGTTGGCTTGCCTGACAGTTGTGTCCGGCGCCATCACGCCTCTTAGTGGATTTTGGGTCGTGACAATTTAATTATAAAAATTAATTTTTTAATTTACAAACTGAAGTGTTCTCATTAATTCTTGAATGGTTATTTTCTCATATGAGTAGATAATGAATTAATTGCAATAATTACGAGTATTAATGCGTGACTGAATTCTGTTGTGAATGTTCAACCCTTTTTCTTCTTGTGTTCCTGGTTCTAATAATTTCGTGAATACCAGTCTCTTTGTGAATGTTTTACTAATGTTGCCTTACTTCTTCTGTTTTCTCCAAGAAATTTACTTTCTTGAAAGAGAAGAATCTACATGATTAAGGGTGTGTTTGGTATAACGGAAAATATTTTCCATGGAAAATATTTTCCAAGAAAACAAGTAGTAATCTTATTCATTTTCAAACCAATAACCTTCCGAATCCACAAATTTCATAAACTTTCGAACCGCTAAACTTTCGAAACCGCGGAATTTCGAACCCGTAAACTTTATAATTTCTAAACCCTGGGGCGGATTTACATGGACCCAAGCGATGTCACGGGACACCGTTTCGTCGAATTTTTTTAATATATATATATATATATATATATATATATATATATATATATATATATATATATATATAATANTCTTCATCTAATCAATGATAGATACGAGGAGGAAAATTAACCATAAAATTAAGTCATTTTCAACTCGAACTATATTTGTAAATATAATAGAAAAAAAATTTAACATGTACAGGGGCGGATTTATATGGACCCAAGCGGTGTCACGGGAGACCGCTTCGTCAATTTTTTTTACTATATATATATATATATATATAATAAGTAAAACAGAAATACAAGATAAAACCATTAAAAGTGACACCACTTGCAACAAAACAGCTTAGTAGTCTAGTGATTAACAGCTTCAAGTTTGTTGTGACAGGTCATGGGTTCGAACTCTCTTAGCTCCACAAAATATTTTTTTACTGTTACGGGCCTTTTACTAGAAATAGTGACACACTGTCTAAACCCGTAAACTTCCAAACACATAAACATCCGAACTCATAACTTTGGTACTTGTAAAATTTTGAACCTTTAAACCGATTAAAAAAAACTAAAACTGATAAATATATTTCAAAAATAATATTTTTTCGGGGNGGGGGGTGGTGCAGAAAAACCAAAAAACAGAAATTTGAAATTGCAAAAAAAAAAAGGTCAATTTATTTTTTTTGCTGGAGTGGGGGGGGTGGGGGTCGGGGTGGGTGGGGTGGGGTTGGGTGGAGGGATAGTAGTGTGGGTGGTAACAGAAAAACTGAAATTTTTTTTTTTAAAAAAAAAAAGCCTTTTTTGGAGAGGGGGTGGGTGGATTGGTGAGGGTGGGGAATGTTGAGAAAGAGTTTTGAAAAATATTTTCCCTTCTCTTGATAAGGAAAACATTTTCCTCCAATTGGAGGAAAATGAGTTGATAAGGAAAATATTTTCCGAAACATTTAAGCCAAGCAAACATGGAAAAATTTAAAAATATTTTCCGGAAAATGTTTTCCTTCATACCAAACACACCCTAAAAGTAAAATTCATGAAATTGATTATCTGGAAAAATGATACCGAATAGTATAAAACAAATAAGATAATTATATAATAAATTTTGGAATATATAAAAGACAAAAGTATCTCAAGGTAATCTCTCTATTCTATTTTAGCCTTTACCAAATACTTTTAGGAATTGATCATGAAGATTATAATGATCTTTATATATACCCAAAAGAAATTTAATCTTGAACTTTATTTGTCGTGAAAATCGATCAAATTCATGTGAAGAAATTTTTTCACGAATACTTTCTTGTTTGGACAAAGAAAAAATAATAAAATAAGAAAAAAAAAAGATGAAGAAGATTCCTAACTCGTCAGCCTTTTTCTTTCCCGGGTCTAAAACATTATCTTATCTCAGTACTATTTTCTTACCTTCCTCATCTCTTTTATCGTCAATCGTTCTAAATTATGTTCCGTTAGAAATTAATGTCTCAATCTCTCTAAATGTCCATGTTTCCATTTATATGTAGGAGTAGTGATATGGAAGATCATATCTTATAATGTAATTTCAGCTTAAAAGTTTTTCAGTTGTTTTAGTAGGAATAAGAGATAAAGAAAATATAAGAGTATATACCACATGCTGAAACAAACAAAAAAACACCTCAATATAATTAAGTATAACATAACGAAATTTAAAATAACAAACAAAATTTACCTCACACTAATTAAAAAGGTAAAAGAAAAGATAAAGGCATACCACAAAACAATCCTAATTCCTTGATGAGACTTATGCAAGAAATAGTTCTTATGAAAGGGTTAATTTTTTTATGTAATATTTTGAGCTTCTAACATGAATTGAAAAAAAATACAACAGCTAGAGAAAAGAAGATAATTAGTTTTTTTTGGCCTATGAGAGGTGCCAAGTCTTAAGAATATAATCAACATGCAAATAAGAATATAAGTTGTGTAATTCCAGAGAAACAAAACACAAAAAGGAAGTAACATCAAACCATATGTGTAACGACCCGATCGGTCGTTTTGCTTTTTAGAACCCCGTTCCCCCAAATAAAACTTCCCGCGCTTGCTTTATCTGACTTATGACCTGTGGGGATGGTTGGTTCGGGTTTTAGAAGAGTTTGGGTTGAAATAGGCTCACTTGATTCTTTAAGATTTTTTTAAAAAGCTAAATTTGACTTCGGTCAATATTTTAAGTAAACGGACCCGGACTCGTGATTTGACGGTCCCGGAGGGTCCGTAGGAAAATATGGGACATGGGCGCATGCCCGGAATCGAATTCCGAGGTCCCTAGCCCGAGTAATGAATTTTTGTTGAAAATTATTAAAATGGAAATGCTAAGGATTTAAAGAAACTAAATAATGAGTGATCTCCTTTGTATCGGGCTCGTATGTTGGTTCCGAAGGCCAGTACAGGTCCAATATATCAGTTAGGACTTGCCCGCAAAATTTGGTGTCAATCCGAGTAGTTTAAGTGTGTTTTGGCTCGTTAGAAGAGAATTAAGAACTTGAAGTTCATAAGTTTGATTAAATTGGTTTTAGGGGGTTATTTTGTAGATTTAGCGTTGTTTCAGGTGTTCCGAAGGTTCTAGTAGGTCCGTTTCATGATTCCAGACTTGTCGGTATGTTCGGGCGGGGCCCGGGAGCCCCGAGCGTCAATCGGACGAGGCTCGAGTGAAGTTGGAAAAATTAAAAAGGGCTGAAGCATCTGGTTTCTTTCATAACCGCACCTGCGTTTGGTCAGCCGCAGGTGCGAGACCGCAGAAGCGGTCGTCCTACCGCAGATGCGGCCATGGCAAGCCAGGCCCAAAACCGCAGAAGCGGCTGCGCAGTGCGGCCTCAAAACCGCAGAAGCGGTCCCAGCCCGCTTGGCCTATTTCCGCAGATGCGGCCTACTTCTCGCAGAAGCGGGACCGCAGATGCGATCTCCTGACCGCAGAAACGGAAAACGCTGAAGCAGTGAGCTTCATTTAATACGAGCTCCAGCCATTTTTTACCATTTGGCATATGGCTATTGAGCGATTTTGGAGCTCTTGAGACGGGATTTCCACATAGCATCGTAAGGTAAGTCCATCCCCCTTATTTCTAAGTCTAATACTAGAGTTTTGGGTAGATTAACACCTAAAAATTTTGAGAAATCAAGGGACTAGAGCTAGGCCTAGGGTTTTAATAAAACTTAGATTTTACCACGAAATTGTCCATGAAATGAAGTAGAAATCATATATTAATGATCCTTAGGTTGCAAAGAACAACTTCCTTCGAAAAATTTCAGAATCAGGGCACGTGGGCCCGGGGTCGGATTTTAGGAAACTAGTGTTTAAGGTTTGAAAATTGTGTTAATAGTTGGAATGTGACCTTGTGAGCTTGTATTGATTAGTTCTTACCTCATTTAACTAGTTTTGGATCGTTCAGCTCCAAATTGAGAGTGTGGGCTCATTCTTGGTATCGGAAGTACACTTTGGAGCGAGGTGAGTCTCCTTTCTAACCTTGTAAGAGGGAATTGTCCCCATAGGTGAGTTAATTAAATCATGTATGCTAATTGTGGAGGCTACGTACGCACGAGGTGACGAGAGTCCGTGCGTAGCTACTATTATATTAATTGTCCGGGTAGTATAGGACCCGTATCATGCTATGTTTGTATATGTCTATACCCTTTCATGTTAATGAGATCCCCTAGGACTTGTTAGAAATTGGAACAATGGTATAGGAACACATGTACTCATTTGATAACTCGTGTGAACTTATTTGACTATGATTGTGCCTTATGTGCCCTTTGATGATGATTTATATTGTGGATCGGGCCGATCGCCTCGGTAGAAATAGATACATCTATGGTTCGCGTCATTCGACCCTATGGCAGTGCACATTTTTGTTATATTGGACCGCGCCGTACGACCTCGGCATGACGTGCGCATGATATCTATGTGAATTTATATTCATGACTTGTCGTTTCATGCCATAAATTGCTATATATATAAATTGTGATATTTATGCATAGTAAAACAAGTATTATATTAAATGACCCTAGTAAGTGTCAAGTCGACCTCTCGTCTCTACTTTTTCGAGATTAGACGGGATACTTACTGGGTACATATTGTTTATGTACTCATACTACGCTTCTGTACTTAATTGTACAGGCTCTGAGGCAGGTACATCTGGCTATCAGACCGGTGCGCATCACTGACTTTAGTCCGAGACTTCCACGGTGAGCTGCTTTCTCTTCCTGTACCGATCAGCAACTGATGGAGTTTTTTTTGGCTGTCTATTCTGTTTCAGATAGTAGGATAGATCTATTATTTTATATATTCTACTAGTTGCCCATAGATTGTGACACTAGGTCTTGGCACACACTTAGTAGACAGTTCTTTTGGGGTTGTATAATTACTACTGAATACTGCTTATTATCATATGTTTTTGTTAAATTGCATAAATTATGACAAGTGTTGTAACTGTTTTTGGGTAAGTAAAAGTAAGCATTTACTAATGATTCCGGGTCGGCTTGCCTGACAACGGTGTTGGGCGCCATCACGACCTGAGGTGAAATTAGGTCGTGACAACATGATATAAGAGCACTAGGTTCACGTAGGTCTCACAAGTCATGGCCAAACCTAGTAGAGTCTTGCGGATTGGTACGGAGACGTCTGTATTTATCTTCGAGAGGCTATATGGTGTTAGGAAACTACTCTTTCTTCAATTTCTCTCGTGCAGTGGTTACTGTACTAAATTTCTCTCTTCTATTCTCTCAAAGATGGTGAGGGCACGCACGACCGATGTTCTAGAACCGGGAGGAGCTGCTCCCCCCATTGCTAGAGGCCGAGGCAGAGGCCGGGGGAGGACACTGGCCCGAGGTAGGGGACGAGGGCATCCCAGAGCTGTTCCAATAGCACCACCAGCGGATCCAGCAGGGGATCCTATCACTGAGGAGCAGGGCGAGGTGCCCGTAGCTGAGCCTACCCCGACGCACTTCATGACAGCACCGGGTTTCCAGGAGGTAATGGGTCGTATGCTGCGGTTCATGGATACTATGACTCAGGCTGGTTTATTTCCAGCGGATCCAACTATATCACAGGCGGAAGGGGGAGCACTTCAGGCTCCTGGACATGCAGCTGCAGTGTATCAGACTCCGGGTGCACTACCCGCAGACGGGGCTCAGCCAGTCGCTGCAGGGGTGCCCGAGCCCAGACAAGCTGCGGATGGAAATCCGCAGAAGTTATTAGACAGATGGACCAGGCTACACCCTCCTATTTTCGGAGGGGAGCGTCATGAGGACGCCCATGACTTCATTGATAGGTGCAGGGACATACTGCACAACATAAGGATATTGGAGTCGCATGGGGTTGACTTCACCACTTTCCAGCTGGAGGGCAGGGCCCGTAGGTGGTGGTAGTCGTATGTTCTTGGCAATCCAGCAGGTTCTCCTCCTATCACTTGGAGCGAGTTCACATAGTTCTTTCTAGACAGGTATATTCCACCCTCTGAGAGGAAAGAGATGCGGTACCAGTTTGAGCAGCTTGAGCAGGGTCAGATGTCCGTGACTGATTAAGAGGCGAGGTTTTCTAAGCTATCCCTCCATGCATTGATGATACTTCCTACTGACGCAGAGAGGGTGCGGAGGTTTGTCGCAGGGTTGCATTCTGGCATCAGGGCCAACATGGCCCGAGAGGTGGAGATGGGGACTCCTTAACAGTTAGTGGTAGAGATTGCTCGGAGGATTGAGGGCTACCGTCTGAGGGGTAGGGAGTAGATGCAGCAGGATAAGAGGGCTAGATTCTCCGGGGAGTTTAGAGGTGCCCCGGCTAGGGGCAGATGTCAGTTTGGGAGGGGATAGCCCAGTAGGCCCCCACATTCAACACCACCACCTGCTCGAGGTGCTCCGGCGCGTCCCTATTTCAGTGCCATACCAGAGAGTTCTTATAGGCCACCAGTAGTTCAGGGTTCCTCCGGTGGGTATCCAGGTCCTCAGGGTTCTATTGATCCGTACTTCAATGCTATGCCGGAGGGTTCATATCGTCCACCGACTATTCAGGCTTCTTCTAGTGGGTCTACAGGCCATCAGGGTCAACCATCGGGACAGCAGGCCGCCACACCGCGAGGTTGTTTTGAGTGCGGAGATCTTGGTCACATGAGGAGATACTGTCCCAGGCTTCAGGGCAACTCAGTACAGCAGGGCCAGCAGCCTATGGGTTCAGCACTAGTTGCCCAGCCGCCTAGGGGCAGGGGACAGGGTGGTAGAGGCCGTCCTAGAGGTGGAGGTCAGACAGGGAGAGGTCAGCCAGCTACTGCTTAGTCAAGTGGAGGCCAGCCAGCCGGCGCTTCAGCCAGATTCTATGCTCTTCCGGCCAGACCAGATGCATTGGCCTCAGATGCCGTTATCACAGGTATCATTTTCGTCTGTGGCAGAGATGCTTCGGTTTTATTTGATCGAGGGTCCACCTATTCATATGTATCATCTTTGTTTGCTCGTTTTTTGGTTATTACTCCTGAGCCCTTGGGCACTCCTGTTCACGTGTCCACTCATGTGGGCGATTCTATGGCTGTGGATCGGATCTACCGGTCCTGTGTGGTCACATTCTGTGGTTTTGAGACTAGGGAAGATCTCCTGTTACTTGACATGATCGACTTTGAGATCATCCTAGGCATGGATTGGTTATCTCCACATCACTCCGTCCTAGTTTACCATGCCAAGAATGTTACTTTAGCGATGCCAGGGTTGCCAGGGTTGGAGTGGAAGGGTTCCACAGTTGATACATCTAGCTGGGTTATCTCTTTCCTGAAGGCTCGGCAAATGATCGAGAAGGGGTGTCTGGCATATTTGGCTTATGTTCGGGACACCACCGCAAAGTCTCCGACGATTGATTCAGTTCCAGTAGTTCGAGAGTTCGCCGATGTGTTTCCTTCTGATCTCCCCGGCATGCCACCGGATCGTGATATTAATTTCTTTATTGTTTTCGCTTCAGGCACCCAGCCTATATCTATCCCACCGTACCATATGGCTCCGAAGGAGTTGAAGGAGTTGAAGGAGCAGCTTGAGGAGTTGTTAGCAAAGGGGTTTGTTAGACCCAGTGTATCGCCTTGGGGTGCGCCAGTGTTATTTGTGAAGAAGAAGGATGGGACTATGTGGATGTGCATTGATTACCGCCAATTGAACAGAGTCACCATCAAGAATAAGTATCCATTGCCTCGCATCGATTATTCGTTTGACCAGTTGCAGGGTGCTAGGGTGTTCTCTAAGATCGACTTGAGGTCAGGGTACCATCAGTTGAAGATTCGGGACTCGGATGTTCCAAAGACTGCATTCCGGACTAGATATGGCCATTATGAGTTTCTGGTGATGTCCTTTGGCTTGACTAATGCCTCAACGGCATTCATGGACATGATGAATAGGGTGTTCAGACCGTATATTGATTCCTTTGTCATCGTCTTCATTGACGACATCTTGTTATACTCACGTAGCCTGGGGGAGCACGAGCAGCATTTGAGGGTAGTGCTTCAGACCTTGCGAGAGCAAAAGCTATACGCTATGTTCTCCAAGTGTGAGTTCTGGCTAGAGTCAGTGGCATTCTTGGGGCACATTGTGTGAGGAGAGGGTATTAAGGTGGATCCCAAGAAGATTAAGGCAGTTCAGAGTTGGCCACGTCCTACTTCAGTGACCGAGATCCGGAGCTTTCAGGGGTTAGCAGGCTACTACAGGCGATTCATGCAGGGTTTTTCATCTATTGCATCACCTCTAACTAGATTGACCCAGAAGGGTGCTCCATTCCATTGGTCCGATGATTATGAGGCGAGCTTCTAGAAGTTCAAGACAGCTTTGACTACAGCACCGGTTCTTGTGTTACCTTTCGGTTCAGGGATGTATACGGTATATTGCGACGCTTCACGCGTTGGCTTGGGCTGTGTATTGATGCAGGATGGGCGAGTTATTGCATATGTCTCCCGTCAACTGAAGATTCATGAGAAAAATTATCCTGTGCACGATCTGGAGTTGGCGGCAATTGTTCATGCTCTTAAGATATGGAGGCATTACCTGTATGGGGCGTCATGTGAGATTTATACTGATCATCGCAGCTTGCAGCATCTGTTCAAGCAGAGGGATCTTAATCTGAGGCAGCGTAGATGGCTTGAGTTACTTAAGGATTATGACATTACCATTCTTTATCGTCCGGGCAAGGCAAATGTGGTCACGGATGCCTTCAGCAGGAAAGCAGAGAGTATGGGTATCTTGGCATTCATTCTAGCGGAGGTGAGGCCACTAGCTTTGGACATCCAGTCCTTGGCTAACAGACTTGTAAGGTTGGATATTTCAGAGCCCATCCGAGTTTTTGCATGTGTTGTTGCCCAGTCTTCATTGTTGGGGGAGATCAAGGCCCGGCAGTTGATGATCCGCATTTGGCAGTTCTTAGAGAGACGGTGCTACAGGGTAGTGCCAAGGAGGCTTCGATTGGCGAGGATAGTGTCCTGCGACTCCAAGGTCGCCTATGTGTTCCTAATGTTGATGGCTTGAGGGAGAGGATTCTAGCGGAAGCACATAGTTCGCGGTGTTCCATTCACCCAGGTGCTACGAAGATGTATCGTGACCTGAGACAGCATTATTGGTGGCGACGGATGAAGAAAGACATAGTGGGGTACGTGGCTAAGTGTTTGAATTGCCAGTAGGTTAAGTATGAGCACCAGAGGCCAGGTGGCCTACTTCAGCAGATGCCCATTCCTGAGTGGAAGTGGGAGCGCATCACTATGGACTTCGTAGTGGGATTGCCCCGGACCTTGCGGAAGTTTGATGCAGTGTGGGTCATTGTTGACAGGTTGACCAAGTCCGCACACTTTATTCCGATTGTGACTACTTACTCTTCAGAGAGGTTGGCTCAGATTTACATTCGGGAGGTAGTCCGGTTGCACGGTGTGCCTGTTTCCATCATATCAGATAGAGGCCCTCAGTTCACTTCTCATTTCTGGAGAGCTGTTCAGGGTGAGTTGGGGACCCGTGTGGAGCTTAGCACAGCATTTCATCCACAGACAGACGGGCAGTCGGAGTGGACAGTTCAGATCTTGGAGGACATGCTTAGAGCATGTGTGATTGACTTTGGGGGTCAGTGGGATCACTTCTTGCCTTTGGCGGAGTTTGCCTACAACAATAGTTATCAGTCCAGCATTGAGATGGCCCCAAATGAGGCTTTATACGGGCGGCGATGTCGTTCTCCGAGCGGGTGGTTTGAGCCCGGGGAGGCTAAGCTGTATGGTATAGATCTGGTGAAAGATGCCTTGGAGAAGGTGAACCTAATTAAGGAAAGACTTTGCACAGCACAGTCCAAACAGAAGAGCTATGCGGATCGGAAGGCACGTGATGTATCATTCATGGTTGGCGAGAAAGTCCTCTTGAAAGTCTCGCCAATGAAGGGTATTATGAGGTTCGGGAAGAAGGGCAAGTTGAGCCCAAGGTTCATTGGCCCATTTGAGGCGTTGAGGCGAGCTGGGGAGGTTGCTTACGAGCTTGCTCTATCCCCCAGTTTATCGAGAGTTCATCCAGGTTTCCACGTGTCCATGCTCCAGAGGTACCACGCCGACTTGTCCCATGTGATAAACTTCGGTACCATTCAGTTGGATGAGAGCCTAATTTACGAGGAGGAGCCAGTTGCCATTGTTGATAGACAGGATTGCTAGTTAAGGTCCAAGAGGATTGCAGCGGTAAAGGTCCAGTGGAGGGGCCAACCAGTCGAGGAGGCGACCTGGGAGTCCGAGGAGGACATGCAGAGCAGATACCCTCATTTATTCAACACCTCAGGTACTTTTCTATGTCCGTTCGAGGACGAACGTTTGTTTAAGAGGTGGAGGATGTAACGACCCGATCGGTCGTTTTGCTTTTTAGAACCCCGTTCCCCCAAATAAAACTTCCCACGATTGCTTTATCTTACTTATGACATGTCGGGGTGGTTGGCTCGGGTTTTAGAAGAGTTTGGGTTGAAATAGGCTCACTTGATTCTTTAAGATTTTCTTAAAAAGCTAAGTTTGACTTCAGTCAACATTTTTAGTAAACGGACCCGGACTCGTGATTTGATGGTCCCGGAGGGTCCGTAGGAAAATATGGGATATGGGCGTATGCCCGGAATCGAATTCCAAGGTCCCTAGCCCGAGTAATAAATTTTTGTTGAAAATTGTTAAACTGGAAATTCTAAGGATTTAAAGAAACTAAATAATGAGTGATCACCTTGGTATCGGGCTCGTATGTTGGTTCCCAAGCCCAGTACAGGTCCAATATATCAGTTAGGATTTGCCCGCAAAATTTGGTGTCAATCCGAGTAGTTTTAGTGCGTTTCGGCTCGTTAGAAGATAATTAAGAACTTGAAGTTCATAAGTTTGACTCAATTGGTTTTAGGGGATTATTTTTTAGGTTTAGCATTGTTTTGGGTGTTCCGAAGGTTCGAGTAGGTCCGTTTCATGATTCCAGACTTGTCGGTATGTTCGGGCGGGGTCCGGGAGCCCCGAGCGTCAATCGGACGAGGCTCGAGTGAAGTTGGAAAAATTAAAAAGGGCTGAAGCAGTTTTCTGTCATAACTGCACGTGCGGTTGGTCAGCCGCAGGTGCGAGACCGCAGAAGCGGTCGTCCTATCGCAGATGCGGCCATGGCAGGCCAGGCCCAAAACCGCAGAAGCGGCTCCCTAGCCGCAGAAGCCGCTGCGCAGATGCGGCCTCAAGACCACAGAAGCGGTCCCAGCCCGCTTGGCCCATTTCCGCAGATGTGGCTTATTTCTCGCAGAAGCGGGACCGCAGATGCGGTCCCCTGACCGCAGAAGCGGAAAACGCTGAAGTAGTTAGCTTCATTTAATACGAGCTCCAGCCATTTTTGATCGTTTGGCACACGGGTATTGAGCGATTTTTGGAGCTCTTGAGATGGGATTTCCATATAGCATCGTAAGGTAAGTCCATCCCCCTTATTTCTAAGTTTAATACTCGAGTTTTGGGTATATTAACACCTAAAAATTTGGAGAAATCAAGGGATTAGAGCTAGACATAGGGTTTTAATAAAACTTAGATTTTACCACGAAATTGTCCATGAAATAAAGTAGAAATCATATATTAATGATCCTTAGGTTGCAAAGAACAACTTCCTTCGAAAAATTTCGGAATCACCGCACGTGGGCCCGGGGTCGAATTTTAGGAAACTTGGTTTAAGGTTGGAAAATTGTGTTAATAGTTGGAATATGACCTTGTGAGCTTGTATTGATTAGTTCCTACCTCATTTAACTAGTTTTGGACCGTTCGGCTCCAAATTGAGAGTGTGGGCTCGTTCTTGGTATCGGAAGTGCACTTTGGAGCGAGGTGAGTCTCCTTTCTAACCTTGTAAGAGGGAATTGTCCCCATAGGTGAGTTAACTAAATCATGTATGCTAATTGTGGGGGCTACGTACGCACGAGGTGACGAGAGTCCGTGCGTAGCTACTATTATATTAATTTCCCGGGTAGTTTAGGACCTGTATCATGCTATGTTTGTATATGTCTACATCCTTTCATGTTAATGAGATCCCCTAGGACTTGTTAGAAATTGGAACAATGTATAGGAACGCATGTACTCATTTGATAACTCGTGTGAACTTATTTCACTATGATTGTTCCTTATGTGCCCTTTGATGATGATTTATATTGTGGATCGGGCCGATCGCCTCGGTAGAAATAGATGCATCTATAGTTCGCGCCATTCGACCCTCTGGCAGTGCACATTTCTTTTATGTTGGACCGGCCGTACGACCTCGGCATGATGTGCGCATGATATCTATGTGAATTTATATTCATGACTTATCGTTTCATGCCATAAATTGCTATATATATAAATTGTGATATTTATGCATAGTAAAACAATTATTATATTAAATGACCCTAGTAAGTGTCAAGTTGACCTCTCGTCTCTACTTATTCGAGATTAGACGGGATACTTACTGGGTAAATATTGTTTATGTACTCATACTACGCTTCTGTACTTAATTGCACAGGCTCTGAGGCAGGTACATCTGGCTATCGGACCGGTGCGCATCACTGACTTTAGTCCGAGACTTCTACGGTGAGCTGCTTTCTCTTCCTGTGCCGATCAGCATCTGATGGAGTTTCTCTTTTTTTTTTTTGGCTGTCTATTCTGTTTCAGACAGTAGGATAGATCTATTATTTTGTATATTCTATTAGTTGCCCATAGCTTGTGACACCAGGTCTTGGTACACACTTAGTAGACAGTTCTTTTGGGGTTGTATAATTACTACTAAATACTGCTTATTATCATATGTTTTTTTTTAAATTGCGTAAATTAAGATAAGTGTTGTAACTGTTTTTGGGTAAGTAAAAATAAGCATTTACTAATGATTCCGCGTCGGCTTTCCTGACAATGGTGTTGGGCGCCATCAGGACCTGAGCTGAAATTGGATCGTGACAATATGTTTGTTAGCCTTGAACTGTTGAACATCTCGTTGAGAGTGTCAACCTGAAATAAAAAGAAAGAAGATCACCCATTATTACTAAAATCAGAATATTTCGAGATATAAACCTAATTATTGCTAGAAAATATTGCTTCAAAAACACAGAAAAAATTTCAGTACTTCTAATTTTTATTTGTTTTAAAAAATATTTGTGTACTTTTTTTGGTAGTATAGTTAATAACTTGTGTTTTAAAATAAAACCCATCAGTCTATATGTTCTCGAGAATATTAACATCAGTTTCTTAGCTCTCTTTAATTACAACAATAGTGGGCGTACTTGATATGCTGGCAAAAAAGGGGCTATTTGACATAAAGTTAAATGATGCTAATTAAGTAAATAGCATAAAATCTTATTGAAATAATTTTTTTCAGCATTTAGAAATTAAATCCCACATACAACAATACTATATCAACATTAAAAAGGGGTACTTGACATGAAGATAGATGTTGCTAATTAAGTAAATAGCACAAAATCTTATTCAAATACTTTTTTCCTGCATTAAGAATTGAATTCCACATACGACAACAGTATATCGATATACCGTACGATTGATAAGTAATCCAGTTCTAAATAAAATTGTAAAATATTAAAAAGAAAATTCCATGATAACTAAGGAAAGAAAGCAACAAATACTTCACCTGAAGTGGAAAAATACGTGAGGAAAAGAATGAAATTCAAATAAAGCTCAAGAACACAATTGAACGTGTGATGACCCAAAAGGTCGTCACTTGTTTTTAAATTGAATTCTGCGTTTCGAGGCCTTAAAAACCTCTTTAAGCATTGTCTCGATTTGCGTGCGCAGTCTGGGCGCGTAGCCGGAATGCTTAAATGAGAAAATCTGTGAAAAATGATAAATTTTGATTATAAAATGAATAAATTTGACTTCGGTCAATATTTTGGGTAAACGGACCCGATCTCGGACCCGTGATGTGACTGTCCCGGAGGGTCCGTAGGAAAATATGGGACTTGGGCGTATGCCAGGAATCGAATTCCGAGGTCCCAAGCCCGAGAAATAAATTTTTAAAGAAAATTATTTAAAGGATTTGGAAATGAATTTTGATCAGAACATGTTGGTATCGGGCCCGTATTTTGGTTCCGGTGCCCGGTACGGGTCTTATATATGGTTTAAGATAATTCTGTGAAGTTTGGTAAGAAACGGAATCCGTTTGACGTGATTCGAGCCTAAATTGCAAAATTTGATGTTTTAAGAAGTTTTGAAATATTTCATTGATTTGAGGTTTAAATCGTTGTTGTTGAGGTTATTTTGGCGATTTGATCGCACGGATAAGTTCGTATGATGTTATTGAGTTAGTACGTATGTTTGGTTTTGAGCCCCGAGGGCTCGGGTGTGTCTCGGATGTATTTCGGAAGGTTTTTGGAACTCAAAAAGTTGCAGGTTTTTATTGTTCAGTGCCCAGGGATTTTACTCTTCGCGTTCGCGTGGTCCCTCTCGCGAACGCGTAAGGCAAATCTCCCAGGTGCCAGATTTCTTCTTTGCGAACGCAAGGCTGAGGGGGGAAGACCCTTCACGAACGCGT
>NW_017678013.1:0-8782 GCF_001879085.1 Nicotiana attenuata
TGGTTGTGTACTGGGGCAGCATGACATCACAGGAAGGAAAGAGCAGGCGATTTACTACCTCAGCAAGAAGTTTACATCATATGAGGTAAAGTACACTCAACTCGAGAGGACGTGTTGTGCTTTAACCTGGGTAGCGCAAAAGTTAAAACATTACTTGTCAGCATATACTACCTATCTCATCTCTCGGTTGGACCCATTGAAGTACATTTTTCAAAAGCCCATGCCCACAGGGAGGCTGGCGAAATGGCAAATCTTGCTTACGGAGTTCGATATTGTCTACCTGACTCAGACTGCAATGAAAGCACAAACGCTGGCTGATCATCTAGCCGAGAATCCAGTTGATGATGAATATGAGCCTTTGAAAACATACTTCCCGGACGAGGAGATAATGCATGTTGAAGAATTAGAACAAGTCGAGAAGCCTGGATGGAAATTGTTCTTTGATGGAGCTGCCAATGCCAAGGGTGTCGGGATAGGAGCAGTACTGATTTCTGATACGGGGCAACACTACCCTGTCACTGCTCAACTTCGTTTCTATTGCACCAATAACATGGCTGAATACGAAGCATGTATCCTGGGATTGAGATTGGCTATAGACATGGGTGTCCAGGAAATCTTGGTCATGGGTGACTCGGATCTTCTGGTACACCAGATTCAGGGTGAATGGGAGACACGAGATTTGAAGCTCATACCGTATCGGCAGTGTTTGCGTGAACTTTGTCAACGGTTTCAATCAATAGACTTCAAGCATATTCCAAGGATTCACAATGAGGTTGCCGACGCTTTGGCCACTTTGGCGTCAATGTTGCATCATCCAGACAAGGCTTATGTGGATCCGTTACAGATTCAGGTCCGAGATCAACATGCCTATTGTAATGTGGTAGAAGAAGAGCTTGATGGTGAGCCGTGGTTCCATGATATCAAAGAATATCTCCGGATGGGAGTATACCCAGCACAAGCTACATGGGATTAAAAGAGAGCGATTCGACGCTTGGCAAGCGGATTTTTCTTCAGTGGAGGAGTGTTGTACAAGAGACTCCAGATCTTGGGTTGTTGAGATGCATGGATGCTAAACATGCTACAGTTATCATGGCTGAGGTACACGCGGGAGTTTGCGGACCTCATATGAGTGGATATGTATTGGCAAAGAAGATTCTCTGAGCAGGTTATTATTGGCTTACTATGGAACGGGATTGCATCAGTTTCGTGCGCAAGTGTCATCAATGTCAGGTACACGGAGATTTGATTCATTCTCCACCATCTGAGTTGCATACAATGTCGGCACCATGGCCGTTCGTTGCTTGGGGAATGGATGTTATTGGACCGATTGAGCCAGCAACATCAAATGGGCATAGATTCATTTTGGTAGCTATTGATTATTTCACTAAATGGGTGGAGGCAAAAACCTTCAAATCTGTGACTAAGAAGGCAGTTGTCGATTTCGTGCACTCGAATATCATATGCCGGTTTGGGATCCCGAAGGTAATCATCACAGATAATGGTGCCAATCTCAATAGCCATTTGATGGCCGAGACATGCCAACAGTTTAAGATCATGCACCGCAATTCCACCCCATATCGTCCTAAGGCAAATGGGGCAGTCGAAGCAGCTAACAAGAACATCAAGAAAATACTTCGGAAAATGGTAGAAGGGTCAAGGCAATGGCATGAAAAACTACCTTTTGCCTGGTTGGGTTATCGCACTACTGTCCGCACTTCAGTAGGAGCGACTCCCTATTCATTGGTGTATGGAACCGAAGTAGTAATACCCGTAGAGGTTGAAATCCCGTCTCTCCGGATCATCGTCGAGGCGGAGATTGATGATGGTTGAATGGGTTAAAGCCCGCTTGGAACAACTAAGTTTGATTGATGAGAAGAGATTGGCAGCAGTGTGTCACGGTCAATTGTACCAACAGAGAATGGCAAGAGCATATAACAAGAAAGTGCGTCCGCGGAAGTTTGAAGTAGGGCAGTTGGTGTTGAGACGTATCCTATCTCATTGGGCCGAGGCAAAAGGAAAGTTCGCCCCAAACTGGCAGGGGCCATTTGTTGTAACCAGAGTTTTGTCCAATGGCGCTTTATATCTAACAGATGTAGAAGGGAAATGTGTAGAAATGGCTATCAATTCTGATGCAGTCAAGAGATATTATGTATGATTTCTTTATCTTTGGGTACCTGATTGTATTTGGCATGTTTTGAGATTGAAATGATGAAGACATTTTGTTCTGCTATCCAAACACTTTATCCTTTGTTATCCCTTTGAGCCTTATTATATTTTCTTTCGTAATCCCTACTTTCGGAAATCAAACAACAAAAACTCGAGAATTAAAATGGGGAAAATCGAAGTAGGAGAAAATAAGAAAAGAAAAGAAAAGAAAGAAACGCAAAGAAAAAGAAAAGAAAAGAAAAGAAAGAAAAGAAAAGGAAAAGAAAGAAAAGAGAAAAAGAGAAAAAAAAAGAAAAGAAAAAGAAAAGAAAAGAAACAGACGAAAAGAAAGAAAAGAAAGAAAGAAAGGAAATGAAAAGAGCAGAAGAATGGAAGAAAAGAAACATCGCAACAATGAAGCGATTGTGTGGCATGAACTACGTTTGACTTGATCCCGAAAGGGTACGTAGGCAGCCTCACTGAGGTTCAGTCACAACAGAAGAAAAATCCAAGAATCCCCAAGAAGGAAACTGGGGCAGAAGTTATGGTTGTTGCAAGAGATATGATTCCGAAAGTTGTAATATTGAACCCACGTTTGAATTATTTTGAGCTTTTATACCTTTCTTTCTAAAACCCATCCAAAAGCCACATTATGGTCCAAAGAAAGACCTTCTGATCAATCTTAAGAAATGTCAATACAAGCAGGTAAAGTGATTCTTGTTGGGGACAACACTCTGGTGCCAGAAGGAAAATGATGAAATGAGAGAGTCTTATCGGTGAAAACCCTCACTGGCACCATAAGGCGATATGAGTTGAGAGAAATGAAAATGAGAGAGTCTTATTGGTGAAAACCCTCATGGGCACCGTAAGGCGAAGTGAGTTTGAGAGATATTAAAAATGAGAGAGCCTTATTGGTGAAAACCCTCATGGGCACCATAAGGCGAAAGTGAGTTTTCAGATGTGCAAATGAAGGAAGTCTGTGGTTGAAAGATGGCGGAAGAAGCAAGGCTTGGGTTTTGGTGAAAGTCGGTTGTGAAAGTATGAAACAGCAAATGTGGCAATTGACAATTGATTGGTTGAACAGACTAGGCTGGAATCCAAAATGCATGGCACGATCAATGGAATCACCCTTTCCGCTCAGATAAGTCCTATCCTTTTTCTCTTCATTACAATTCATTCGTTTTCAGAGTTTTTCTATCCTCAAAACCTTCGAGGTCATTGCATTTCATTCTCTTAAAAGTCTTTCTATAAGACGTTTCAGTGTCAGTTCTATTCAAAAACAAAAGAAGGACGTCAAAGCTAACTACCAGCTTCCCAGTTATATGGCACAACAAGGTTGGGACATATCAAAAGAAAGTAAAACATGAAGGACCAAAGGAAATCAGTGGAATAATCAGATAATTGGAGGAAGAAGCAAAGTTTCACGAAAAGGTAACAGAAACACCAAAACTAAAACATTTGGGTCATCAAGATCAGAGGGTTGAAAAGTCAACCGGGAAGTCATGGCAAGTCAAAGCAAGTCTAAAGAAGCAAGTCAGAGCAAAGTCGGAAGCGGGAGCATGGCCAACAAGAATGCCAGCAGTTAACCACTATTTTCTATTAACAAATCTTTCTTTGATTAAAACAGGGGCAGAAAGAATTTTTCTTTGAAAGCAGGAACCCACTTGGATAACAGGGGAATACTTTCCAGAGTTAGTAAGCAGGAGCCCACCTGGAGAACAAGGGAATGCTTTCAAGTTCAGTGATCAGGCGCCCACATGGAGAACAAGGGAAGCACAATTCAATTTTAGCTCTTAATATTTGATAACATGCTGTACCCAGTTATCAAACTGGGGCAAAAATTTTCTTTGTTGTTTATTTTGTTGAAGTCAGGAGTTCCGCCTGGAGAACGGAGGCATATGTTTCAAGTTTCAGCAGTCAGGAGCCCTCCTGGAGAACATAGGCATACAAATTTCAGTAGTCAGGAGCCCGCCTGGAGAACGGAGGCATACTTTTCAAGCGTCAGCAACCAGGAGCCCGCCTATAAAATGGACACATATTTCAAATGGTAACAATCAAGCATCATTCGGAGGAATGGCTAAAACATCGCCTATCACAATGCAAGACAACAACAGGAATCCCATCGGAAGAATACAAGATACAAGTTCAAGGCAACACAAGAGCAAGTTTGAAGGCATAGATAGGATCTTTTGTAATTCATAGATCATAGCTTAGGCTAGCTTCTTTTGGTTTACCACGGTGTAATAAGGAGGTCAGCGAGCAGTAGCAGCAGCAACAGCAGTGAAACCACAGCTCTTGGTAGTCCCAGCTACCAGACATTCCTGAACTACACTGCCCTGATTCCTGTTTAGCCCAGGATATGTAGGCAACCTCTGAAGCAGGGTGCGGTCAACTCTTTCAAAATGCTTCACACGGAATATGCGAATGCGAACGGGCAAAAATTGCTCATTTCCGCTCACTTGTCTTAGCACGAAAACTCTTCGTGTTTCCGGGCAAAGAGGGGCAGCTGTGAGCACGTGATTTTTGCCCTAAGCAAATTATTCCAAAAGTTTCAAATAAAATGATTCTACAATTTTTGTGGGTTTTGTTGAATTTGGTGTTAATTGATTGCATGATAATTCATATTAAAAATACAAAAATATGCATTTAGGAATTTAATCTCACATTTTTAGGTAAGGATTTGTTTAGAATAAAAATTAAAGAAAATCACAAAAATAGTTTCTTTGCACTTTTAATGTTAACTGTTGCATTTATCTTTTAAGTAGAATTTTAAGTAATTTTAGGATTTGAATAGTGTAATCTCGAATTATATTAAGTATTGGTTTATTTTTTTTTTACATGTTATAAAATCAGAAAATGCAAGATAAAAATCAAAAATATAAAATAAAATACAAAAGCAANCAGCAGCAACAGCAGTGAAATCACAGCTCTTGGTAGTCCCAGCTACTAGACATTCCTGAACTGCACTAACCTGATTCCTGTTTAGCCCAGGATATGTAGGCAACCTCTGAAGCAGGGTGCGGTCAACTCTTTCAAAATGTTTCACACAGAATATGCGAACGGGCAAAAAGCGCTCATTTCCGCTCACTTGTCTTTGCACAAAAACTCTTCGTGTTTCCGGGCAAAGAGGGGCAGCTGTGAGCACGTGATTTTTGCCCTAAGCAAATTATCCCAAAAGTTTCAAATAAAATGATTCTACAATTTTTGTAGGTTTTGTTGAATTTGGTGTTAATTGATTGCATGATAATTCATATTAAAAATACAAAAATATGCATTTGCATTTAGGAATTTAATCTCACATTTTTAGGTATGGATTTATTTAGAATAAAAATTAAAGAAAATAACAAAAATAGTTTCTTTGCACTTTTGATTGTTAATTGTTGAATTTATCGCGAAATAGATTTTAAGCAGTTTTAGGAATCAATCAGCTTAATGTTGGAAATATATTAGGTCTTTATTTTTATTTTTGCGTCTTAATAAATCAAAAAATAAAAGATACAAAATGAAATAAAAGAAGAGGAAATTACAATAAAAGAGGGTGATAAGAAAAAACCATTAACAATTGGGCTCAATTTAATCAAAATCCCCAGCCCAATTCGTTTGACCCAACAAAATCGACCAGTCCAGGGCCAAGCCCCAGGCCACCCGGCCTGCCCTTTTAATAGGCAAAACGACGCCGTTTGGCGCCGATTAGATCTGAGCCGTCCATCACCCTTCATCCAATGGCCCACGTTTAATCCAAGCATCAAATAAAACTGTCTAAAAATATCCCCAAACCCTAAAACATAATCCCCCTTCCTCGTACAAATCCCTCCCTCTAACGCCACCATCGCCCCACCACGCCTCCGCCACTCCTCCGCCCTAACTCCGCCGCCGGAAATCGCCCACGGCGGCGGAGAACCTCCAAACGCCACCAAAATTACACCCCTGGTTCTCCTTCTCCTCCCCTTTACGAATCCACCACCCGTTTCCCTCAAATCCCGGCCAAATGGCTCGAATATTGAATCTAGACTTTTCCGGCCAAAACCTTACCTTGTCCAAACGGCCCCAAACTCATACCCTACACTCCCCTGAACTCCCTTATCCCTAATCCCTAACCAAAACCCCTCAAATCCCACCGGAACTCGTTGCATTTCAAATCTAGGGTTTTTGAAGTCGGGTCTGTTTTAAGATATTTTGGAGTCAGTTGGTTTTTTGTTTAATGTTATTGGCCTATTTCTGAGGAAATAGACAAATAACATTAATCAAAAATCAATTTAGACGGGCTAAGCCATATGGAGTCTGGAATCAGTAAGTTTCTTAATTTGATTCTTGTGTAATTTTGTTTTGATTTTTATTCTTAGTTCAATATTTGTTTTCGCCTTGCTCTTATAACTGCTTTTACCTTTTTAGTTTAATTTTGTTTGGATTAGTTTACTTTTATTCTGATTTTGTTTAATCCTGTCTTGGTGATTTTTGATTTTTTGTTCGAATATATTTTGATGTATGTTTCAGTTTAGTGTTCGTTTTCTATTAGCCTAAGTTTAAATTTCTTCTAATGTGCTTCACTTCTGTTTAGTCAGTATTAGATTTTGATTAGTAATTTCTTTGTTGCTTAGTTAGTTTTAGTTTAGTTCGTCTGGTTATAGCTGAATAAATCCATGAGTAGCTGTAGTTAGATTTAACCAGGAAAAGAAAAGGAGTTGGGGTGGGGTTAGATCAATTTAGTAATTTCAGGTTGAATTCAAGGGTAATTTAGATATTTAGGATTGGATAGCACATGGTAGATGAAACTAGAGTCTTCTAGGGCCTTCTAGACTAGGACTTTAGTTGTAAGTGCAAGAAACATAGTGTACTAACTTGAGGAACAAGTTAATAAGTGAGGGACTAAAAGGAAAACAGAAAAACTGAGGGCTACCCATCAGTTTGCCTATATAAGGCAGTCATTTCTGCCTTAAAAAGGAGGAAAAAAGGTTTTTGAGCCTCTAAAAACTTCCCCCAAAAGTGTCCTACAAGTTTTTTTTACAGATTTGAAGTTTGAAATTCAAAAATTCAAAAACCAAAAACAAAAACAGTAGAAAATTCCATAAAAATATTGTTCTATTGGAACTCTCTTAGATTAAGTTTGAATTTCAGCCGTAGATCAAGTTTTCAGTTCAACAGAGGTTTAAAAAATGATTTGAATATCTTCTAGATCTTGTTTGGTTCAAGTTCAGGGAATTCTGGTTGATTTCGAGTATATTTTGGTCCAATCATATCTGGTTTCGTTTGCTTTCGGTGTTTAATCTGCTGCTAGTCATTCCTGGGTTTGCTGTGATATTTTTGGAGTTGAAATCGATCTAGCTGCTTTGAATTTGGGCTGTTGTTCGTTACTGCTTTAGCTGACTTCCTTCTTCTTCACCTTTGTTCTAATTTCCAGGTATATTCTTAGACTCAAGTGATGTGGAAGCTTGCATTAATGTGCATGAACACAATTTGAAGTTGAATGATGAAGCTTTGCCTATTTGCACGTATACTTTCTGTTGTTGTTGTTTAGCTTAGGAAATCCAGTTTAAGTGAGTCCTTTGAACGATGTTTTAAAGTGTATTAATTAGGACTTTATAGACTGTACTGAACTGCTGCATTTCTGTCTAATTTTATGGTTAACCTGTTGAATAATGTTAGATGCGATTAGTTCTAGTTTATTGCCATGTTTGAGATTTACGTTCAGGGTGTAACAGTGGCTTAACAGTGATGGTTTAGTGTTATTAAAAACATTAGAACATATTGCCTTGACTTGAATCTGGAAACAGCTTGTGTATCTCTCACTGAAATCCAAAGTGTCATTTGTGACCATAAGGATTGATTACCTTAGTGTGCTTGTCATATTGTTAATTGAAATCAGAAATGAACATTGGAAATACATTCAGGTTTAGACCGTGACTAATTTGTGTTTGAAAAGTATTAACCAGGGTTAAATGACTGCCAAAAAATCAGGAAATAATGGTATGCAAACAATTTTGAAATTTACGTTGAGTTTTGAATTCCAAACTGTTTATCTATTAACGAGTTGTTGAGCCCAATTGTGATTAAAATTACAATCCAGAGGTCCAAATGAAACTTCGTATTGGATCTGGGCTCACTTATGAGCCAAATCTGATGGCCCCTACTAGGACCGGACTTGGGCCTAGAATTTGCTTGTACAGGGCCCATGTTGGGGCCACTTTGTTCTTACGAGTAAGGCTGAATAGGTTTAGGGCCAGTTTTGAGGCCCAAGACACAGAAAATGCATCAATACTAATTAATTAGGGTCGTTTAGAGATAAGACTTAATAGAAGAATCATAGTTTATTTTAGGTCGGCCTTTGTAAAAAATAAAACGAGGTACGCCGCGCCAAATAAAATCACAAATTGCGTGGCCCTCTTTAATTACTTCTTAAAAAAATATTTAGACCTCGGGACGAGCCATTTAGCGAATTCCATGGCCTCCCGCAAAGTTAATAATACGTTAGTTGCTTTAGGCGCATATTTTAATAATATTACCTTCGCAAAAGTGGGTGCACATTTATGTGACCCAAATCCAAATCTCAACGAAGTCGAAATGTGTTAACAATCACGGGTGCACTGGTGCGACGTGGTTCGAGACGCATTTTCACGACGTTGCAATTCTTATTAAAAAC
>NW_017678013.1:14327-21817 GCF_001879085.1 Nicotiana attenuata
TCTAACTTCTCAAGGTGATTTTGTTCCTATTACAAATAATAGATGCGAATTTTAGGATTTTAAGTGGTTGATGTGAATTTAATAAGTTCTAATGTTGTGATATGTGATATGATTTTGCCAGGATTTGGATCATGTTACACTTACCCATCTAACATGAATTGATTGTCGGTCCTCTTGGGAAAAGAAGAATTCTAATATGTATTTAGCAAAAAGTATCTCTCGCTATTATTCTGCTGAACTCCACTACATTTTCATATATGTTCTTCTAGGTTTGCTTATGGTTTTCCATTGACATTTCAACACAACCGTTTTTAGTGAAAATTTCTGGTAATTAACATTAGCCATGAAATACCCGGTGGACATATAAGTCAGCTCAAATAAATCAATAAACACAAGTGTATATGGTCAAAATCGAGGAGTACGATTTTGAAGTCTTAAATCAGGCTATAGGCCCGAGTCCGGGAGACTCAGAGTGGGTGTCGTATCCGGCTAAGGGACACCTACTTTGAGGAAGCCGATCTAATGCCTGGCACGGACTGCATCGAGGGCAGCATTGTCCCGAAGTCAATCAAGAAAAAGCGGAAATTTCTCAAGGACACGTGGATTTGGGCATTAATTATAGGATAAGGGTTGTACGAAATTGTGCAGGTCCGTACTAGGCCGTTATACACCTGTACCAATAGAATTCTTTACCTTTATGAGCAAGGTACTATATTGGGGTTTTTTCCTCCTGTATAAAGGGGATCCCAATCATTTTGTAAGGGGATCAGATCATTGACTGCAATAGAACATTCTTATTCTTCTCTTGTTTAACGTGCTCAGCAATTATTCTTCAGCTTTTTTGCCTTTACTTTATTGTTCATACTTTATTGATCTTAGCTGACCTCGAGGTCCCTGGATAGATGAGCTCGAGGCCCCTACTGTCCTGATAACGTTGATTTGGTTTATTATTTCTTCTTACTTATGCTCAATATTACCCATACAATCACTAGTATTAGAATATATCACGTATCTTTAAAACCACAAATTATCTTTAATTGTTACTCACAGTTTTTGAGGTAAACAGTTTGGCGCTCACCGTGGGGCTAAAGATAATAGTGATTATTTTAGTGCTAGTTTTCTGATAACACACGTTATCCTTCACACTTTTTCTTGTCAAAGATTCTTTGATTTCAGGCTTAATCATGTCTAGCACACAAAATGCGCCTGCTCATGACAGTGAGGGACTTGGAGAAAATAGCGGCATAGGGCTCGGTGTACCACCCGTAAACCTTGAGGGAGTGCCAAATGTGGAGCCGGTTGATATCAGCTCCCACAACGCTCTAAACATGGACGCAGGCACAGACCCCGCATGGAACGCACACGGGGAAGCCCGAGCTGGAGGCCAGGAAACACGGGGATTGGAAGAAGGAGGTGTCAGCCTCCAGGTGATATTTGAGATGATGCAAGCTTAGCAAGTCGTCATCGCTCAGCTTCAGAGTCAGAATAGGACTCCTAACACTGCCGAACCAGTAAACGCACAGCATGAACCAGTGCTTGGGAGGCCCGATGAAAGCGGCTCGGGGACTGACCCCACGATCATAAAAATGCTTGAGGAACTGACTAAAAGAATCGAGTCAGGAGAAAAGAAGATAGAAGACAACGATAAAAAGGTGGAAACTTACAACTCCCGGGTAGACCAGATACCCGGAGCACCTTCAGTTTTGAAGGGCCTAGATGCCAAAAATTCATACAAAAACCTTTCCCCCCAAATGCGGCTCCGATGCCCATTCTAAGAAGTTTCACATGCCCGATATACTGAAACATAATGGAACAACTTACCCTAATGAGCATATTACTTCATACACTTGTGGAATCAAAGGAAATGACTTGAAGGATGATGAAATCGAGTCAGTATTGTTAAAGAAGTTTGGGGAAACATTATCAAAAGGAGCTATGATCTGGTATCACAACTTAGATCCTAACTCCATTGACTCATTTGCAATGTTGGCGGATGCCTTCGAAAAAGCGCACGCCGGGGCCATAAAGGTGGCCACAAGAAAATCAGACGTCGTGAGATAACGAGATGCTAAGGGAGTTCGTGTCCCAGTTTTAGATGGAAAGGATGGAATTACCCCCCGGTCTCCGATGACTGGGCAGTCCAGGCCTTTATGCAAGGTTTGAATGAAAGAAGCTCGGTAGAATCTCGACAGATAAAGCAAAACTTGATCGAGTATCCAGCTGTGACATGGTCGGATGTGCACAATCGTTATCAATCAAAAATCAGGGTCGAGGATGACCAGTTGGGAGCCCCTTCGGGCTCAGTTCACCAAATAGGTTCGCAGCCAAGCCCCCGAGGGACACAGACTGGGGATCAAGATCTAACAAAGAAAGATATCAACCGTACATCGAAGACAGAAGAAACATTTCAAGGCGTAATGCACCTCGGAATGATCGAAGAGTAGATCGAGGCCAAAGCTCCCAGGGATTCATGAGAAAAATCAGGTCTAACAGGCGCTCGGGACCAGTGGAGGCTACCAAATTATATGAATACAACTTCAGTGTCGACGCCTCAAGTATCATCTCAGCCATTGGCAAGATTAAAGATACTAGGTGGCCCAAGCCCATATAGACAGATCCTTCTCAGAGAAACCCCAACGCAATGTGTAAGTACCATGGTACTCACGGGCATAAGACCAAGGATTGTAGACAGCTTAGAGAGGAGGTAGCTTGACTATTCAACGAGGGGCACCTTCGTGAATTTCTCAGTGATCGGGCCAAAAACCATTTCCGAGAAAGAGATACAAACAGGAAGAATGAACTCGAAGAACCTCAGCACGTCATTCACATGATCATCGGTGGAGCAGACGTCCCACAGGGACCTACATTCAAACGTACTAAAATATATATCACAAAGGAACAACGGAATCAGAGCTATGTGCCCGAGGACGCTCTATCATTCTGCGACAAAGAAGTAGAAGACGTATCCCAGCCTCACAACGACGCCCTGGTAATCTCTATCCTTTTGAATAAAATTCAGGTTAAACGTGTTTTAGTGGATCCAAGTAGCTCGGCAAACATAATCAAATCGAGGGTTGTGAAATAACTCGGCCTACAGGATCAGGTTGTACCTGCGTCCCGGGTGCTGAATGGCTTCAACATGGCAAGTGAAACCACGAGGGGAGAAATTATCTTGCCTATAAACGTAGCCGGGACCATACAAGACACCAGGTTCCATGTCATCGAAGGTGACATGAGATATACGCACTCCTCGGGATGCCGTGGATACACAATATGAGGGCAGTGCCTTCGACTCTCCATCAGATGGTAAAGTTCCCAATAGGGGAAGGAGTAAAAACAGTCCACGGAGAACAGCATGCTGTAAGAGAGATGTTCGCAATCGAGGAAATGATACCAACACCGGAACCCTTGACCTCGAAGACATCGACCTCCAAAGGTAAACAGGTGGCTAAGTAGTAGTCACAACTCTGAGCATCGACGGAAGCGAAATAACAGGTAACCGAAGGCGAAGATCCTCGAACCCTCATTGTTCCCAAAAATCCCGATGCTACCAAGCCAACCGCTGAAAAGAAAGGTACACCTGGGAACGGGATTAGTCCCCGCTCTTAGGAAAAAACTCATTCAGTTTTTTGTTGATAACATAGACCGCATTTCTTTGATATGACAGGGATTCAGCTCGAAGGATAAACAGGTAAATAATTAAAGCTCATATTGATGATATGACTGGTTAAGTCCCTGTGCACAGAGGACCACTTTAATTCATTTGCACGACATGAAGCTGAACCCAGAGAAGCGTTCCCTCAGAGTTGGCGCGACTAATTTTCTCGGCCCTCATAATATCAACTCGGGGCATCAAAATCATCCCTGACCAGGTCAAGGTTCTCAGAGAAGCCATGGTCGCGGATAGCAAGACCTCGGGGTCGTTGATAAAGGGTCTTACGGCTCGGCACGATGGAAGCTCTCAAAGGCTCGTGATCTCGACAATACCCCTTACTGCACAAAGGCCGTAGGTCATAAAGCATGCGTTGCACTCTTTTTCTCTTAGTTCGGATTTTGTCCCAAATGGGTTTTACCGGCAAGGTTTTTAACGAGGCTACACCTATATGCTACCCGAAGAACGGTCAACAAGTATTCAAGGCTTCTTTTCAATCAACCTCGAATAATGGGGGGCCATCACCCCCACAGGTTACATTTTCGGGAAAGATATTTCACGCCTAAGAGGGTCTCGATAGGAGAACATTGTAATGGGCCAAACGGTCAAACGGACCGTGTCCATATAGAATAATCGAGCCCCGACGGCAAAACATGTACGCACGTATCAGCTATTTAAAAAAGTATCCTGGTTATATCAAAAATACTTTGTGTCTCATACGAGCTCAACACTTACAATCCTACGGGAAACGGCTTAAGAGCCAAAACACAGAAGCACCCCGAATACTCAGGGACTGCCATCAAAAATTCGAATTAATAAGACCTCAAAGAGGCACCCCTTCGAAACAAGGCCAAGGCCAGTATTCTCGGGGTTTAACTTCTCGAACAAGTTCGGAAAGTTATCGGGAAACAAGTCCAAGTGACATACCTGAAGGCTACGGCCATACTAAAGACTACGGTCATATAGGTTATGGCCAAATAATACGGCTTGGAGACGTCCGACTTCCGCTATAAATTAAAAGGCCTTCAAACACTTTGTAAAAATCGGTTAAATCAAGCTACCCTCGGCAAAAGAAAAATATAAGGGACCTCGATAAATTCGGCCTCCAAGAGGCTTCGAACAATCAGCCCTCAAATAATCCAAAGGCTTCGATAACACCAGCCTTCGGAAAACCCTTAAGAGGCATTCGAGAATGTCCATGCAAACAAAATGACTAATAAGGTTCCGATACGTCGAGCCTTCGAAAAACCCAACGGGTGCAAAAACACATGCTAAGGCATAACTAAATTTTACCAAGTCTTTTAGCCAAAATGAGGGAAAAACTATATATTCATTTTTAGAGGCCGAAACGGCCCAATTTAAAGAGCCTAAGGGCCAATATGTAAGAGCCTAAGGGCCGATATATAAGAGCCTAAGGGCCGATATATAAGAGCCTAAGGGCCAACCTCGAAAGGCTTAAGGGCCTAAAACTTATAGTTCGAGACTCCAATGTCATTTCGATTCGGACTCGAGGTTCACAATATCTCAAGCCCACAGCGAGTTGATTTAAAACTCGGCTTGAAAATTATTGTACCTATCGATAAAGACTTAAGGGTTTATAATACCCCGAACTAGTCCTCGGACTAGTCATTCAAACAAAATTTTCCATAAATAAAGGCAATGTTGAATACAAGCAATGTTAAAACCAGCATTAGCCAACGACGAGATTTAAAGTTCCCCTCATATCCCCAAAAGATCATTACAGGAAATATTTACACAAGGGAGGCTTACAAGGAAACAAAATAAAGTAAGCTAAAACTACTTCGGGGTCGCATCCTTAGCAGTTGCATCTCCAGGAATCACATCTTCGAGGGTCTCGGGTGCCTCATCCCCATCTCCTTCACTCCCAGAGGCACTGGCTGAATCATCTTCACCGGAAAGTAGAGCGGCCGCCTCTTCTTCCAAAATCTTCTCCGCTTCAATATCGGCTGAAAGATTGAAGCTGCGAGCATGTATCTCTTCAAGGGTCATCCTCTAGGATTGTCGTCTGGCATGGTCAAGGGCACTTGATAACTTAGCCTTCGTCGTAGAAGAGATCTCCTTTTCCAGAGCATTAGCTGCTTCGGCATCGGCTCGATACGAATTCATAATTGCTGCAGCATCGGATTTAGCCTTGGCCAGCTCAGTAGCAGATCTGATTTTAAGCTTTTTGATTTCAAGGCCCCGAGCTAGGCTCTCCTCCTTTGCGCCTCGAAGCTGGCGTTCGAGCGAAGATAACTGATCTTTTAGAGTTTCCTTCTCAGAAGCGAGATCATCCATACCTCGCCTCAATCCCAAGGCCTCAACTTCTTTTATCTTAAGCTCCTCCCGAATTTGCGCCTCCACATCGGCTTTCTGATTGAACTGCAAAATTAACGATGTCAGCCACCAAAATAAAACAAGTGCGTAACAAACTATTGGGAACTATATTACCTTCTCAACATACTCAGCTCGATCTTGGCACACCTGCGTCAACTCAGCTCGTAGATCATGAATCTCCAACGCTTTCTTAGCATATAAGGCTTTTACAGCGTCCCTCTCCTCTAAAGTTTTTTTAATCTTGGCCTTACACCAAGCAAGATCGTCTCGGAACTTGGAAAATGTCCTCTTATGGAGCGCCATAGCCTTCATAAAAAAGAAGGAAAGTCATATCCAGAACAGCTAAAACAAAGGCGCAATAAACAGAAAACACGCTTATTTAAAGAATCTACATGCCTTATTAAAAATGAAAGAAGCATCGGGGTCGGGACCGTCATCAGTCCCTGCAAGACATTCTTGAAAGATGTCCTGCCCTTCATGGTTTACTCCCATTCCAAAGGATCTCATGTTCATAGCCTCCCGAATTTGCCCCTTGGAGAACTCGGGTCCAGGGGAGAATCATCCACGTTGATCACCTCGAGCGATCCGCTCGGGGCATTTTCTTTTATCTGAAGAGGCTCGGGGTCAGGATGTTTGGTCTCGCCCTCATAATGATCTCCTAAATGAGGCGCCTTCTTTCTGGATGATGGTTCGGGGACTTTGTTTGAACTCCCTTCGGAGATTACTTCAGCTCTGGAGTGGGCCACATCAGCCGCCGCTGGTTCGGTGGGCTTCGAAGCATCAGCATTCTTTCTTTTATGATTTACCAACAGGACCATTATCATCTTCTTCTTCCTCCTGTTCCCAAAGACGTTGAGTCGTTTTCGTAGATAAGGCCGCCGTATCGGCCTTAGGCCTTCGAGCCACGCCCTTATTTGGCTTCGGGGGATTTACAGGTGTATCCCTTTTTCTTTTTCTTTCTTTGGGAGGTTTCAGAGCCTCCACTTCACCAGCTGGGGCTGGCCTCAATTCAACGGCGTCCCCAAGACCTGCGAGAAATCAAGATCAGTGTCCCGTAACAGAAACACTGAAAAACGAACGAAGAACTCACCATGGTTTTTTGCCTCCCATCGACCCTTGGCCAAACCTCGCCAGCAATGCTCCGAGTAAGGGGAGGCGGAGGCCACCTTTCTGACCCAGCCCTAGAGGTCCGGGACCCCACCAGGAAACAAAACTGTGGCTACACCATCATAAATAGTTTAGGTCAAAGGAAAATATAAAGTCGGGAAAAGAAAAAGAAGATGTGTATACTCACACTTCATGTTCCATTCCTCGGGGAACGGCATCCAATCAGCAGGAATGAGATCGTAGGTCTTGACTCGGATAAACCGGCTCATCCACCCACGGTCTTTGTCCTCGTCAATACTAACAAATAGAGATTTTAAGGATCGGTGTTGCAACTTTATCAACCCCCCCCCCCCCGACTAAAGTTAGGAGACTGTACAATCTGATCAATAGATGG
>NW_017678013.1:23657-25032 GCF_001879085.1 Nicotiana attenuata
GAGCATTAGCTGCTTCGGCATCGGCTCGATACGAATTCATAATTGCTGCAGCATCGGATTTAGCCTTGGCCAGCTCAGTAGCAGATCTGATTTTAAGCTTTTTGATTTCAAGGCCCCGAGCTAGGCTCTCCTCCTTTGCGCCTCGAAGCTGGCGTTCGAGCGAAGATAACTGATCTTTTAGAGTTTCCTTCTCAGAAGCGAGATCATCCATACCTCGCCTCAATCCCAAGGCCTCAACTTCTTTTATCTTAAGCTCCTCCCGAATTTGCGCCTCCACATCGGCTTTCTGATTGAACTGCAAAATTAACGATGTCAGCCACCAAAATAAAACAAGTGCGTAACAAACTATTGGGAACTATATTACCTTCTCAACATACTCAGCTCGATCTTGGCACACCTGCGTCAACTCAGCTCGTAGATCATGAATCTCCAACGCTTTCTTAGCATATAAGGCTTTTACAGCGTCCCTCTCCTCTAAAGTTTTTTTAATCTTGGCCTTACACCAAGCAAGATCGTCTCGGAACTTGGAAAATGTCCTCTTATGGAGCGCCATAGCCTTCATAAAAAAGAAGGAAAGTCATATCCAGAACAGCTAAAACAAAGGCGCAATAAACAGAAAACACGCTTATTTAAAGAATCTACATGCCTTATTAAAAATGAAAGAAGCATCGGGGTCGGGACCGTCATCAGTCCCTGCAAGACATTCTTGAAAGATGTCCTGCCCTTCATGGTTTACTCCCATTCCAAAGGATCTCATGTTCATAGCCTCCCGAATTTGCCCCTTGGAGAACTCGGGTCCAGGGGAGAATCATCCACGTTGATCACCTCGAGCGATCCGCTCGGGGCATTTTCTTTTATCTGAAGAGGCTCGGGGTCAGGATGTTTGGTCTCGCCCTCATAATGATCTCCTAAATGAGGCGCCTTCTTTCTGGATGATGGTTCGGGGACTTTGTTTGAACTCCCTTCGGAGATTACTTCAGCTCTGGAGTGGGCCACATCAGCCGCCGCTGGTTCGGTGGGCTTCGAAGCATCAGCATTCTTTCTTTTATGATTTACCAACAGGACCATTATCATCTTCTTCTTCCTCCTGTTCCCAAAGACGTTGAGTCGTTTTCGTAGATAAGGCCGCCGTATCGGCCTTAGGCCTTCGAGCCACGCCCTTATTTGGCTTCGGGGGATTTACAGGTGTATCCCTTTTTCTTTTTCTTTCTTTGGGAGGTTTCAGAGCCTCCACTTCACCAGCTGGGGCTGGCCTCAATTCAACGGCGTCCCCAAGACCTGCGAGAAATCAAGATCAGTGCCCGTAACAGAAACACTGAAAACGAACGAAGAACTCACCACTGGTTTTTTGTCCTCCCACTCGACCCTTCGGCCA
>NW_017678014.1:0-25023 GCF_001879085.1 Nicotiana attenuata
TCCCTATTGCTAGCTGTGATGTTTGGAATTGTCCAGCAATCTTCCTTCTTAATACTCTTCTTGTGATTACCATTCAACAAGTTCAAAAGACGGGGCAAAGACTGATGGTTGATGATACACTGAGTTTGCATATGATCTCCGGTCACAATATTTCCAACTGTCCGAAGCGCCGGAATCAAAACCGATGGAGACGGGTGAAGTAATAACATCAGTTAAACGCGGGCATACTCCAGAATCAATAACAGCTTGAATTTTATCATTTTTACCATCCGAGAGATATGAGAGCGCCCACCAAGTATCAGTCAAAACTTCTTCATTGGTTAAATGAATAAGTTATTGAAGAGCTGGAAGTGTAGGCCTTGTCTGATCAAAAGCAGGTTGTGGTTTGCCTCTGCAGAAATTTGAAAGTGTCCACGTCGCATTTCTCAACATAGACAGCTTGGCATTTAGATTCAGCTGAGATAGCAAGGGAACTAGAGCTCCACAGCTAAGGACAAGATCGCGGCACTTTGGGGAATCACCAGCAACATTTCCTAGAGCCCACACAGCATGCTCTCGCACATCATCACTAGGGAAACCAAGAAGTTTCACAAAACTTGGGACTGCACCAGAATCAATTACCACCTTTGTATGCTCAGATGTTCCAGATGCAACATGTGAGATCCCAAGATGCCTCAAACTGATGCTGTGGAAAGTCATCTCTCATTTGAAATTGAACAAAACGAGGAACTACACCTGCTTGAATTACTTCTGCTATTGGGGAACTCCTTTCGATTGAGAGCATTTTTCTAAAATAAGAAGTAGCCTCAAGCTGTACATTGCCATCTTCGCTCCAAACACCTGCAACCAATTGTGGTATCATCTTCATATTCTCTGGTTGCAAGACATGCAAGATTTGAGACAATACATTCCCTACTAGACACATGCAAGACATGGTTGTGATTATTTTCTCAAAATAAATTATTTAGCCAAAAGACGGCTAGAAGTGCAAAATTTGGCTAAGACCCCGCAAAGCCAAGAACCTAAGATTTACTAGGAAGACCGGACCCTATGTGGGTTGCCTACATATCACGCCCCGAAAGACGAGAATCAGGTGTGCGTAGTTCGGGCAGATTGGATACGGTTGAGAATTAAAAAAAATAACTAATTTAGAGAAAACATATTTTTTCGTCTTTTCCTTGCAAATGATGAAACATGCAAACTCTTTTTGGATTTTCTTTTTCCTCTTTTTTAGTTTTGATTTTTTGTAAAATGATAAAAATGCAAAATCATTTGGATTTTTCATGTTTTTTTCTTTTTTGGTCTTTTTCTTAAAAAAAATGTAACAAAACAAAACTGGGCCCTACTTGCTTTGTTTTCACACCTCACCCTCTCTTTTTTCCTTTTTCTTTTTCTCTTTTTCGTTTTTTTTTTCATTGTTTTTCTTTTTTTTCATTTTGTCATTTGCCCTCAGCTATCATTGGTCCGCCAAATGACCCTTTTACCCTTGAATAAATGCAATATGTAGCACGTAGGATGCATTAAGATGGTCTGTTATTTTTGGTACACCTGTCCTAGACGGACCCAACCCCTGTGTTGAGTCCCCTAAGTTAAATGCACATGATGCAAACAAGCGTCCTACTAGGGATCCGGCATGAGCTTTTGTTCTTCTAGGTTTAACCCTAGGTTTATTGGTCTAGACCTGGTTTACCCGAGCGGACAACTCGAGCCGAGGGGGAGGCAGCGTACCGGGGATACAGAAGCTCCGCCGGCTTTGCAACTTATCCAGACCTCGTTCTAAATGGGAAAAGACTCTAAACAGAAGAGAAGTTACACGAAGTGCACCCTTCTCCATGATGTAGAAGACACAGAGAGAGGAAGGGATTCGCGACAGTTTATATATACAATTCAACAAATATCAAAGCGGTAAAATAATTAGCACATAAGGCACGAAACATGTAGGAAAAGCAGATAAAGCCAAATATAACAATTAACTGAGCTCGAATTCTTGAACCCTGAACAAAAGTTCTGGGTTCTTGTCCCCAGCAGAGTCGCCAGAGCGGTCACACCTCCTTTTTCACCTACTACACCCCATGAAGGGTATAATAAAAGGAGTTTTTCCAATTAAAGGACAATCGAAACGGGATTCATTTATTAAGAGGTTCAGAGTCGCCACTTGGGAGATTTATGGTGTCCCAAGTCACCGGTTTGAATCCCGAATCGAGGAAAGGGTTTGACTCTGTTTAACAGTCGCGAACCAGAAATCCGGTTAAGGAATTCTGTTAACCCGGGAGAAGGGGTTAGGAATTCCCGAGTTCCGTGGTTCTAGCACAGTCGCTCAACTGCTATATTTGGCTAAAGTCTGATTTTAATACATGTTATCCTATTGAAATTTTAGAATTGTTTAACCGCTTTTAATTAGTTTTTATGAAAGTGAACGTCGTTTAAGAGCGTGTTTTTGGATCACGTCACATGAAATGCACCCGGATCCTTGACACCTCTTATTCAACGTTTTGGGATTTGGATTTGGGTCGCGTGAAATGCACACCCGTAGTTAAGAAGGTAAAATTATTAAAAAGCGCGCCTAAAGGGGCTAGCGTCTTGTTAACTTTGCGGGACCATGAAAATTCGCTAAATGGCACGTCCCGAATTTCTAAAATATTTTTAATAAAGCAATTAAAGAGGGCCACGCAATTTGTGATTTTATTTGGCACGGCGCACCTCAACTCCAATTTTTAAAGGAAAACTCAGACTAAACTTTGAGGGCCATAAATTGTACGTTTGGCTAATATGGTCCCCCTCAACTCATCAAAGGACTAATGTGAAGATAGTACCATATAGCATCCATTCAAAATTCCTAACCACTTAAAGAGAATCCGTATTGGCCTGTTATTATTATAGCTACTCACATGAATAGTCTGAGCCCATTGTAAACGGGTGAAAGCATACAATAAAATCATAAAAGAATCCCTCTCAGTAGCAGACCACTTTTTCATGGGAGTACCACTTTCAAATATAAAAATCACCTCTTCTATACCTTACTCTTTAGGAAAATTCAGGTCATGGAACGTATGTAATAAGCAGTGACTCAAGTTCATACAACAAAGTTAGCTCAAAGGTTGCTAGCAACTTGTGTAAGAAGCTCTCAAAACAGAATAATGCAACTCATGGAAAACTAAAGACAATAAGCTAGCTATTTCACTTCTCAGAACATATGATCACTCTTGATAGCAAAAGAATCTAAGCACAGATTGCTATATGTTTTCAAATAACAGCAGAACAATTCAGGCACTGACGGGCAGACGTACGACCCCAACAGAAAAGATATCAAATCGTCCATCATAAACTCATTTCAAAGAGAGGAAGACAAACGACGCTTTCTGAAAATTGCACACGAATGCACCAGGTCTGGTAGACAATTGCCAAATCAAACAACCATAGCTAGACATGTAGACTGCCCAGCTAACCAAAACCAACGCGAGCCCCAAAAGTACAGAATTTGCATTAAAAAGAACTGGGCAGATTTGCTTCTTAAATAATGCAAAACAGAGCAAGTGTTAAATAGCCTAATAATTCTAACAACTGCCCAAATTCAGAAGATATGGACATTGGAAATGCGACTAAATGCAGTAACGTACACTCAATACCTTCACTAAACATATGTGATGAACACAAATCACATGCAAGTTGTAAGGAAAACCAACTGAACTATTTTACCACAGATCTTATACCTTCGCGTCAACACCAAACAACTACAAGGAATTTTGTTTCCCAAACTTAAATGGATAAGGACCTGTTTCAATGATCTAGAACAGAACCTCAAACACTAGAACCTTAACAGGTCATTAACATTAAAATGATGAGGACAGCTTCAAACACTAAATCACTTTAAGCACACGCAAGACAGACTTTAGCATACTCAAGCTATCAACTAATGAACGGAGGACCCGAAATCTTTCTCATGAAAGCCTATTCAAACAGAAACTAATACACTCAAATGCATTGCTTCATACTCATACTGTCATGTTCAAATCAAGCAAAACCATGATTCAACTCCAAGTTTCAACAAACAAGAGCAGCTTTACGTTAACAGACCAACTAACCACAACAGGGAAACCTTGCGAATATTAGGAGAACTCGTCGACCTAAAACTAACAGTAATGTGAACACCCTTCAGGAATCCATACGAATCACAAAGCTGAACGCAATAGTTCATTTTAAAACGATAAATCTCGACTCAAATGATAACTCGACCCCAAAATAACAGTTACAGCACACAGGGAATAGAAGACGAACACTCAAACAGCTCTTATTGAATAAAGCACTCAATCGCATACACCAGTGAAAAGAGATTCATCAGCAAGAAACAATGTATCAAACATCATTTTCGAATACGAAATCGAAACTAAATGATAATTTCCAAGTTCAACTCCTATATAACAAAATGTGAGCAGAGAAAACACCATTCTAGAAACGAATCCCCATGGCTCAATAACACCTTAAAACAGAGATGCAGAAGAGAAAGAGATTGAACCTGAAATTTTCGAACTTCTTTAATAATTGTAGACTCAACGATACACTTTTGAACTCCAAATCCTACAGGGTTCAGCAGCAAATCAGCAGGACAACAGTGGAAACTAAGTCGAACGAAACTTGAACTTTAATTCATTTTTCACCTCTTTGGAATTCAAGGCCGGATTGAGAAAAAAAAATTTTAAAAAATGTATATGCTTCTTTGAACCTTTGAAAAGAAAATCTTCAAGAAGAGAGATCAGAAGCCAAAATCCCCAAACTCTTTTCCTCTCCGATTTTTACCCCCGAATTCCTCTCCCTCAAAATCAGATGAGGATCCTTTTTGAAACCACCCCTGTGAATGTGGGCTCGATTGAGTGAATCAATCCAACGCCTCACACTCATCCAGCGCCTCGTTCCAGAACCTTCCAATCGCGAGAATATCTCAAATTCGAGCGAGTGAGAGGAGAGGGGAATCTTGGCGTTAGAAATCGTTAGAAACGCAAGAGGAGAGATGGAGGAGCGTGGTCAGGGATTTTGGATCCATCGCATGGATTTGGCGAGTTGAAACGCGGGTTTGTGAAGAAGACGATGACAGTGCGCGTGGAGTTAGGGGTTTTGATTTGGTTGGGTCTTATCTGTGTGTATTAGTGTATGTATTTGTGGAGCGGGTCGGGTTTAGCAGGCGGGTTGGGGCGGGTAAGGCTGGAATTGGGTTGGGGCCTGGGTGAAATGGGTCGAAATTATTTGGGTTGAATGGGATTTGGGCTTGGACTGGGCGGATTTTGGGGAAAATAGATTGGGCCTGGGAAATTTAATTGTAAAAGCCCAAAATCAGACCTCTTTTTCATTCTTTTCCTTTTTCTTCTTATTTCTCTTTTTAATTCCTTTTTTTTTCTTTTTTCAAACTTAAAATAAATGAAATCCCAAATTAAATCATAAAACCAAATTAACCTATCAAAAATACTAATTAATTCTAAATAATAATTATCACAAATAATTAAAACCCAAATTAAAGGAACAACTATCAAAAATCAAAAACTAAAATTAAAAGGCGCAAAATAAGTTATTTTTGTGATTTTCCTTTTTATAAAACAACTTAATTACTGATTAATTCTTAAAAATGCAAAGTCAAATCCTAAATGCAAATGCAACGTATTTTTGTATTTTCATTAATTAAACAAAATTAACATGCGCAGACAAATGCAAACAATAGCAAAAATGCTACAAAAATCCACGAAATCGCACACAATGGACAAAATTATTTTGTTTTGAATTTGTGGGAGTAATTCATATAGGGCAAAAATCACGTGCTCACACTAAGTGAAGACCTTCTCTCTAATGCTTCCAAATCGCCCAAAGGAGGAGTGAAAATGTCAAAAAAATGACTTAGAACCCGTCTTTAATGAACCTCACTGGTTCAGTGATTTCCGCTTCTGCGGTAAGGGGACCGCATCTGCGAAAAATTTGACCGCATCTGCGAAAAGGGGAGGGGAGGCTGGGACCGCATCTGCGGTCTCTGAGCCGCATCTGCGGCTTGGGAGCCGCATTTGCGAAAATGGCCTGGTCGCCCTGGGCCGCTTCTGCGATTGGAAGGCCGCATCTGCGGTTCCGCATCTGACAGAAGCAGCAATCCTTCAGGTCTTTTCCAAAATTTCCACTTCACTCGAGCCTCGTCCGATTGACGCTCGGGGATCCCGAGCCCCGCCCGAACATACCGACAAGTCTGAAATCACGTGACGGACCTACTCGAACTTTCGGAATACCCGAAACAACGCTAAATCTAGAAATCACCCCCTAAAACCAAATGAATCAAACTTATGAACTTCAAGTTCTTATTTTTTCTCCAACGGTCCAAAACGCCCTAAAACTACTCGGACCGACACTAAATTTTACAGGCAAGTCTTAAATGATATTTCGGACCTGTACCGGGCTTCGTAACCAAAAAACGAGCCCGATACCTAGGAAATCACTGATTACTTAGTTTCTTTAAATCCATAAAACTTTAGATTAACAATTTCTAATAAAAATTCATTACTCGGGCTAGGAACCTCGGAATTCGATTCCGGGCATACGCCCAGGTCCCATATTTTCCTACGGACCCTCCGGGACCGTCAAATCACGGATCCGGGTCCGTTTGCTCAAAATGTTGACCAAAGTCAAACTTAGCCTTTTAAGAAAATCCCAAGGAATTAAATGGGCATATTTCACCCCAAAACTCTTCCAAATCCCAAACCAACCGTCCCCGCAAGTCGTAAATTAGCTAAAGTAAGCACGGGAAGTTTTATTTAAGGGAACGGGGTTCAAAAAGGCAAAACGACCAGGCGGTTCGTTACATCCTCCACCTCTTAAACAAACGTTCATCCTCGAACGGACATAGAAAAGTACCTGAGCTGCTGAATAAATGGGGATATCTGCTCCGCATGTCCTCCTCGGACTCCCAGGTCGCCTCCTCAGCTGGTTGACCTCTCCACTGGACCTTTACCGCAGAAATCCTCTTAGATCTCAACTGGCAATCTTGCCTATCAATAATGGCAACTGGCTCTTCCTCATAGCCCAAGCTCTCATCCAGCTGAATAGTACTGAAGTGCAACACATGGGAAAAGTCGGCATGATACTTTCGAAGCATCGACACATGAAAAATTGGATGAACTCCCAATAAGTTGGGGGGTAGCGCAAGCTCATAGGCAACCTCCCCAACTCTCCTCAACACCTCAAAAGGGCCAATAAACCTTGGGCTCAACTTGCCCTTCTTCCCGAACCTTATAATGCCCTTCATGGGCGAGACCTTCAAGAGAACCTTCTCGCCAACCATAAATGATACATCCCGCGCCTTCTGATCCGCGTAACTCTTCTGCCTGGATTGAGCTGTGCGAAGCCTCTCCTGAATCAGCTTCACCTTATTCAAGGCATCCTGTACCAAGTCTGTACCATACAACTTAGCCTTACCAGGCTCGAACCATCCGATAGGGGAACGACAACGACGACCATATAGAGCCTCGTATGGAGCCATCTCAATGATGGACTGATTGCTGTTATTATATGCAAACTCCGCCAAGGGCAAGAACTGATCCCACTGCCCTCCAAAGTCAATCACACATGCTCTAAGCATATCCTCTAAAATCTGAACTGTCCGCTCCGACTGCCCGTCGGTCTGAGGATGGAATGTTGTGCTAAGCTCTACACGGGTCCCCAACTCACTCTGAACGGCTCTCCAGAAATGGGAAGTGAACTGAGGGCCCCTGTCTGATATGATGGAAACAGGCACACCGTGCAATCGGACTATCTCCCAAATATAAATCTGAGCATACCTCTCCGCTGTATAAGTAGTAGCCACTGGAATGAAGTGGGCCGACTTGGTCAACCTATCAACGATGACCCATACTGAATCAAACTTCCGCAAGGACTGCGGCAACCCCACCACGAAATCCATGGTAATGTGTTCCCACTTCCACTCTGGTATAGGCATCCGCTGAAGTAGGTCGCCCGGTCTCTGATGTTGATACTTGACCTACTGGCAATTCAAACACTTAGCCACATACTCCACTACGTCTTTCTTCATCCTCTGCCACCAGTAATGCTGCCTCAAGTCACGATACATCTTCGTAGCTACCGCGTGAATAGAATACCGCAAACTGTGTGCCTCCTCAAGGATCCTCTTCCTCAGACCATCAACATTAGGAACACATAGACGACCCTGGAGTCGCAAAACACCATCCTCGCCGATAGAAACCTCCTTGGCACCTCCCTGAAGCACCGTCTCTCTGAGGACTGCCAAATGTAGATCATCGAACTGTCGCGCCTTTATCTCCCCCAGTAATGAAGACTGAGCAACCATACACGCCAGAACCCGACTGGGCTCCGAAATGTCCAACCTCACAAGCCTGTTAGCCAAGGACTGAATGTCCAAAGCTAGTGGTCTCTCCGCTGCTAGAATAAATGCCAAGCTACCCATACTCTCCGCCTTTCTGCTAAGGCATCCGCGACCACGTTCGCCTTGCTAGGATGATAAAGAATGGTGATGTCATAATCCTTTAGTAACTCAAGCCACCTGCGCTGCCTCAAATTAAAATCCCTCTGCTTGAACAAATGCTGCAAGCTGCGATGATCGATATAAACCTCACATGAAGCCCCGTACAGGTAGTGCCTCCATATCTTAAGAGCATGAACAATCGCCGCCAACTCCAGATCGTTCATAGGATGATTTTTCTCATGAATCTTCAGCTGACGGGAGGCATATGCAATAACTCGCCCCTCCTGCATCAATACACAACCCAAGCCAACGCGCGAAGTGTCACAATACACTGTATACATCCCTGAATCGGAAGGCAACACAAGGATTGGTGCTGTAGTCAAGGATGTCTTGAACTTCTGAAAGCTCGCCTCGCAATCATTGGACCAATGGAAAGGAGCACCCTTCTGGGTAAATCTAGTCAGAGGTGATGCAATAGATGAAAAGCCCTACACGAACCGCTTGTAATAACCTGTTAACCCCAGGAAACTCCGGATCTCGGTCACTGAGGTGGGGCGTGGCCAACTCTGAACTGCCTCAATCTTCTTAGGGTCTACCTTAATACCCTCTCCTGACACAATATGCCCAAAGAATGCCACAGACTCTAGCTAGAACTCATACTTGGAGAATTTAGCATATAGCTTCTGCTCTCGCAAGGTCTGGAGCACTACTCTCAGATGCTGTTTGTGCTCCCCCAAGCTACGTGAGTATATCAAGATGTCATCAATGAAGACAATGACGAAGGAATCAATATAAGGCCTGAACACCCGGTTCATCAAAACCATAAATGCTGCTGGGGCATTAGTCAATCCAAAGGACATCACCAGAAACTCATAATGGCCATATCTAGTCTGGAATGCAGTCTTTGGAACATCCGAGTCCCGAATCTTCAGCTGATAGTACCCCGACCTCAAGTCTATCTTAGAGAACACCCTCTCACCCTGCAACTGATCGAACAAATCATCGATACGAGGCAACGGATACTTGTTCTTGATGGTGACTTTGTTCAACTGGCGGTAGTGAATGCCTCACATCCGCATAGTCCCATCCTTCTTCTTCACGAATAACACCGGTGCACCCCAAGGAGATACACTGGGTCTAATAAACCCCTTTGCTAACAACTCCTCAAGCTGCTCCTTCAACTCCTTAGGAGACATGCGGTACGGTGGGATAGATATAGGATGGGTGCCTGGAGCCAAATCGATACAGAAATTAATATCACGATCCGGTGGCATGCCAGGAAGATCAGAAGGAAACACATCGGCAAACTCTCGGACTACGGGAACTGAATCAATCGTTGGAGACTCTGCAGTGGTGTCTCGAACATAAGCTAGATAGGCCAAACACCCCTTCTCGACCATGCGTCGAGCCTTCAAGAAAGAAATAACCCTACTAGGGGTATCAACTGTGGAACCCTTCCACTCCAACCTCGGCAACCCTGGCATCACTAGTGAAACAGTCTTGGCATAGCAATCTAGGACGGCGTGATATGGAGACAACCAATCCATGCGCAGGAAGACCTCAAAATCAATCATATCTAGCAACAGGAGATCCGCTCTAGTCTCGAAGTTGCAGAATGTAACCACACAGGATCGATAGACCCGGTCTATAACAACGGAATCGCTCACAGGAGTGGACACATGAACAGGAGTGCCCAAAGGCTCAGGAGAAATAACCAGAAAATGAGCAAACAGAGATGATACATATGAATAAGTAGACCCTAGGTCAAATAACACCGAAGCATCTCTACCACCGACGGAAATGATAGCTGTGATGATGGCGTCTGAGGCCAATACATCTGGCCTAGGCAGAAGAGCATAGAATCTAGCAGGAGCGCCGGCTGGCTGGCCCCCGCCCGACTGAGCAGTAGTTGGCTGACCTCTCCCCGTCTGACCTCCACCTCTAGGTCGGCCCCGACCAGCCTGTCCTTCACCTCTAGGTGGCTGGGCAGCTGGTGCTGAAATCATGGGTTGCTGACCCTGCTGTAATGCCTTGCCCCGAAGTCTGGGGCAGGTCCTCTTCAGATGACCCGGATCTCCACACTCGTAGCACACTCTCGGTACCATAGCCTGCTGCCCTGGAGTCTGAGCCTGTTGACCCGTATACCCACTGGAAGAACCCTGAATGGCCGGTGGGCGATAGGAACTCTCTGGCATAGTGCTAAAGTGAGCACTAGAAGAATCCTGATAAGCTGAACATCTGCCGGAGGAACCCTAAATAGCTGGTGGGTGGTAAGAACTCTTCGGCATCGCACTGAAATAAGGTCTCACTGGAGCACCTCGGGGAGGGGGTGGTGGTACTGAATATGAGGGTCTGTTGGGCTGGCCCGTCCCGGAGTGACCTCTACCCCTAGCTGGGGCACCTCTGAACTCTCCTGAAAATCGGGCCCTCTTGTCTTGCTGAAGCTGCTCTCTACCCCTCAGGCGCTACCCCTCAATCCTGCGAGCAATCTCTACTACTAGCTGATACTCAGTACCCATCTCCACCTCTCGGGCCATGCTAGCTCGAATACCGGGGTGCAACCCCGCAACAAACCTCCGCACTCTCTCTGCATCTGTGGGAAGTATCATGAGTGCATGGCGAGACAACTCAGAGAACCTCGCCTCATAATCGGTCACAGACATCTGGCCCTGCTCAAGATGCTCAAACTGGTGCCGTAGCTCTTCCCTCTCAGAGGGTGGAATATACCTATCCAAGAACAACTGGGTGAACTGACCCCAGGTGAAGGGGAGGAGAACCCGCTGGCCTGCCAAGAACATAGGACTGCCACCATCTACGGGCCCTGCCCTCCAGCTGAAAAGTAGTGAAGTCAACTCCATGTGACTCCAATATCCTCATATTGTGCAGTCTGTCCCTGCACCTGTCGATGAAATCCTGGGCATCCTCATGTCGCTCGCCCCCGAAGACCGGAGGGTGAAGTCTAGTCCATCGCTCCAATAGCTTCTGCGGGTCACCATCCGCAGTTGGTCTGGGCTGGGGCACCACTGCGGCAACTGGCTGGGCCCCATCTGCGGGTAGTGTACCCGGAGTCTGATACACTGCAGCTGCATGACCAGGAGCCTGAGCAGTAGGGGTTTGTACTCCCCCTCCCGCCTGTGAGGTAGCTGGATCTGCTGGAAATAAACCATCCTGAGTCATAGTATCCATGAACCGCAACACACGACCCATGACCTCCTGAAATCCCGGTGCCGTCATAAAGTCCGCTGGGGTCGGCTCAGCTGCAGGCACCTCGCCCTACTCCTCAATGATAGGATCTCCCGCGGGATCTGCTGGTGGTATTATCGAAATAGCTCTGGGATGCCCTCGTCCCCTACCACGGGCCGGTGCCCTCCCCCGGCCTCTGCCTCGGCCTCTAGCAACGGGGGGAGCGGCCCCGCCTGGGTCTGGAACATCAGTCGTGCGTGTCCTCACCATCTGTGAGAGAATAAAAGGGGGAAATTTAGTATACCAATCACTGCACGATAGGAGATGAATAAAGAGTAGTCTTTCCTAATACCCTATAGACTCTCGAAGATAAATACAGACATCTCCGTACCGATCTACAAGACTCTATTAGGTTTGCCCATAACTTGTGAGACCTACGTGAAACTAGTGCTCTGATACCATGTTGTCACGACCCATTTTCGTGATAGGTCATGATGGCGCCCAACGCCATTGCTGGGCAAGCCAACGCGGAAAGAAAATACAAATTAAACTTTCGATCACTTTAACCCCAAAATAATTGAAATAATTCTTTAAATTGGAAATAGATTAGAAATGATGATAAAAATCATGATAATCATACAAACCCAAAATAATAACGTCTACTAATGTGTGTGCCAAGACCCGGTGTCACAAGTAGTGGGCAACTAGTAAAAGGTACAACAAAATACGCTACCCTACTGTCTGAACAGAATAGACAGCATAAATACATAAGAAAACTCCTTCAAGCTGCTGCACGGCACGGAAAGGAAAGCAGCTCACCGTAGGAGTATCAAATCTGCTCAGTGGTGCGTGCCCGACTGGTAGCCGGATGTACCTGCCTCAGACCCTGTACAATTAAGTACAGAAGCGTAGTATGTACATAAACAATATGTACCCAGTAAGTATCCCGTCTAATCTCGAAGAAGTAGAGCTTATGGGTCCTAGACTATCCAGACTTAACATAATAGTCGCTACGTACGGACTCTCGTCACCTAGTACGTACGTAGCCCCCGAATATAATGACAAATAATTCAATTATTATACCTATGGGGACAATTCCCTCTTACAAGGTTAGAAAGGAGACTCACCTCGCTCCAAAATGCACTTACAATGCCAAGAACAAGTCCAAGCCCTCAATTCGGAGCCGAACGATCCCAAACTAATTAAATGAAGTAAGAACTAGTTAATATAGACCCATCAGATCGAATTCTAGCTATTTAAGCAATTTCTCAACCATTAACACAAGTTTCCCAAAATCCGACCCCGGGCCCACCTGTCCTGATTCCGAAATTTTTCGAAGGAAGTTGTTCTCTACAACCTAAGGATCAATAATATATGATTTCTAATTAATCCCATAACAAATTTCGTGGTTAAATCAAAGTTTTATTAACATCCTAGGTCTTGCTCTAACCCCTTGATTTTACCTAACTTCTAGTGTTTAATCTACCTAAAATACAAGTATTAAACAAAGGATGGGTGGAACAAACTTACCTCTTGATGCTAAGTGAAGACCTTCTCTCTAAAGCTTCCAAATCGCCCAAAGGAGGAGTGAAAATGTCAAAAAAATGACTTAGAACCCGTCTTTAATGAACCTCATTGGTTCAGTGATTTTCGCTTCTGCGGTAAGGGGACCGTATCTGCAATCCCGCATCTGCGAAAAGGGGAGGGGAGGCTGGGACCGCATCTGCGGTCTCTGAGCCGCATCTGCGACTTGGGAGCCGCATTTGGGAAAATGGCCTGGTCGCCCTGGGCCGCTTCTGCGATTGGAAGGCCGCATCTGCGGTCCAAGAACCGCAGATGCGGTTATGACAGAAGCAGCAATCCTTCAGCTCTTTTCCAAAATTTCCACTTCACTCGAGCCTCGTCCGATTGACGCTCGGGGCTCCCGAGCCCCGCCTGAACATACCGACAAGTCTGAAATCACGGGACGAACCTACTCAAACCTTCGGAATACCCAAAACAACGCTAAATCTGGAAATCACCCCTAAAACCAAATGAATCAAACATATGAACTTCAAGTTCTTAATTTTCATCCAACGGGCCAAAACGCCCTAAAACTACTCGGAATGACACCAAATTTTACAGGCAAGTCTTAAATGATATTTCGGACCTGTACCGGGCTTTGGAACTAATATACGAGCCCGATACCTAGGAAATCACTGATTACTTAGTTTCTTTAAATCCTTAAAACTTTAGATTAACAATTTCTAATAAAAATTTCATTACTCGGGCTAGGAACCTCGGAATTCGATTCCGGGCATACGCCCAGGTCCTATATTTTCCTACGGACCCTCCGGGACCGTCAAATCACGGATGGTCCGTTTGCTCAAAATGTTGACCAAAGTCAAACTTTGCCTTTTAACAAAATGCTAAGGAATTAAATGGGCATATTTCACCCCAAAACTCTTCCAAATCTCGAACCAACCGTCCCCACAAGTCATAAATTAGCTAAAGCAAGCACGTGAAGTTTTATTTAAGGGAACGGGGTTCAAAAAGGCAAAACGACCATGCGGGTCGTTACATTGAAAGAAGAAGAAATAAAATTCAGCAACAAACAACATCAGTTTTATCACATTTCCAATCCCAAATTCCATATTACATTCAAGTGATGTCCATAGTTCCAAAAAAGTACCTGGAAAAGCCAAGAGAAAAACAAAGAGAGTGAGGGAGTAGCAACAGCAGCAGGCCAGTCAGCAATGTAACAGTAATAAACCAGCAACTCAAAACCAACCGTGTCAAATTAGCTTAAACTTTTCTTAACCCAGATGCACGACTTGGAAACTTTTAGAAACTCCAATCAACCTAAAAGAATCAATGAACCAGAAGCCCAGAAAACCTCCAGCAAATTTCAGTATTTTTCGAGCTTTTTAAAGATGCTCAGCTGTTTTCAATTTTTTTCAGTATTTTTAGTCTCTAAATTCTGACTTGGGAGTGAAGAAACAATGCCTTTATAGGGAAGTTTTAGGGTAGCAGAAATGAGTTTAGTCTTTGTCCTTTACTCCTTTTCAAATTTTCATTTTTGCTATTGAATCCTTAGTTTAAAATCAGTTTTTCAAAACAGGTCCCAATCCCACCTTCTAGGCAGCTTCCTAAGTCAATTATAATAGATTCCCTAGCCTAAATTCCATAAACTAACCCTTAAACCCCCTGTTTTTACTTCAGGAACCAAACGGGTCAAATTGACCCAAGACCCAAAACACAATGAATGGGCTGTCCCTTGAAAGTGGGTCAGAATTAACCCCAAGGCCCAAATCAAAGGCAGAAACCAATTTTAATGAATCAATGAGAAACAGGAAAAGAAACATTTGAATGTTTTTAACACTAAAGGCTTGACTGACTATTAACTAATATAAATAAAACTAAAATTAAGCTAGATGACCAAATTAAACAACATCTAATTAAGCCAATTACGACTAGACTAAAAATTAGAAACCTACGGAGATGAATAAACCCAACGGAATCAATGAAAGCTTTTTTTAAAAAAAACAATTGAAAAGAAAACTGAAAAGCAGACGGAACAAATACAGACATGAATCAATCTAGAAAGGAAAACCTAGGTTCAGAACCTTGGTCAATTTTCAGTCTACTTCCAGAAAATGAGAAGAAAAGAAGAGGAAGGGAAATGAAATAACACAAGATGGATAGAAAAATGAAGAAAACTTACCGATTAACCTCGAAATAACACTGGATATCTTGATTTAAACGAAAACAATGCTAATCGCTTGTTCTTGGTCAAGAACAAGCGAATATCATTGCTTTGTGTTAATCAACTTTGAGAAACTCAGGAAACTCGGGGGATTAAGCCTTGCATGCACAGATTCAAAGGTGAGGCGATTTGGGATTTTAGGGTTTCGAACTTGATTCAAGATTCGAAGGGTTCTGGAAAGATTCGAGGGAAATTGGTTGGGGATTTGCCCTAATACGGTACAAAAGTTTGCTTTTGTTAATGATCCAATCAAAGAAATAATTGGAACAAGGGTATCGAACTTCTTAATTGCATTATTGATTAGAAATGAATTTTCTAACATTTGACTACGTACCATTGAAGGATTTAGTTGCACACTTGAAAGATAGCCCATAAAGTCACGGGAATGATTGGATAATTGGTTTATATGGATCCTTCCTGTGTGAAAGCACAGAGAAAAATGACATGGTAATGGAACCTTACTAGAAAAAAAGAAAGAGGACTGGAATCTATACATTGATTCACACTTTTTTTGAACCGTATGCATCAAAAGGCGCATGTACGGTTCCTAAGGGATACAATTTTACCCTAATCAACTGACTTTATCGAGAAAGATTACTTTTTTTAGGCCAAGAGGTTGATAGCGAGATTTCGAATCAACTTATTGGTCTTATGGTATATCTCAGTATCGAGGATGAGACCAAAGATCTGTATTTGTTTATAAACTATCCTGGGGGCTGGGTAATACCTGGGGTGGCTATTTATGATACTATGCAATTTGTGCGACCAGATGTCCATACAATATGCATGGGATTGGCCGCGTCAATGGGATCTTTTATCCTGGTCGGAGGAGAAATTACCAAACGTCGGGAAAGAGGAGGCCATGGGGGTTTTGAGTGTGAATTTGGGGCTGGTTGGAGGTGGCGCCGTCGGCCGGCGAGTGGAGAATTCAAGGGCGGCGCTAGGGTTAGAGGTAATTTCTGAAGAGGAAGATGAAACCGGGGGGGGGGGGGGGGGTAAGGCTTTAGGACAGTTTTGTACTGTCACATGGATCAGTTCTCGTCCCTTTGATTAGGCGAGATCAACGGCTCCGATTGAGGATAGGAAACGGGGCCGTTTAGTTATTTGTGGGGCAGACCAGGTTAAGGGACATAGGTTTGGGCCTATTTTTGAACATGTACTGGCAAAATTCGTTTGGGCTTGGGGAATTTAATGGCCCAAAAAATCAGACTTCTTTCATTTCTTTTCCTTTTCTTTTCATTTCAAAATTCTTTTTCTTTTCAAATTAAAAATAAAAACCTTAATTAATTCCTAAACCAAATTATCCTACCAAATTAGATTAATTACTCAAAATAATATATACAACGACTAATTAAGTACCAAATTAAAAGAAAACTACAAAATTCAAAGCTAAAAAATAAAAAATGCAAAAATGAGTTATTTTTGTGATTTTCCGATTTTTGTCAAACAAATTAATTTACTTATTAATCTAAAATGTAAAATTAAGTTCTAAATGCAAATGCAATGTATTTTTGTATTTTTCATGAATTAAATAAGATTAAACATGCACACCAAAAATGCATATAATTAGAAAAATTCTACAATAATTCCTAAAATAACAAACAATTAAAAGAAAAATCTAATTCTTTGGAATTCTGTTGGAGTAATTCATGTGCGACAAAAATCACGTGCTCACAGCACCTACGATTACTCTTACGCAGATGCGGTGCCGCTTTTGCGGTCCCTTGGCTCTCCCCCTTTCCGCTTCTGCGATGCTAGCGCCGCTTCTGCGGCTCCGCACCTGCAGGACCCAACCGCAGGTGCAGTTATGACAAAAGATCAGCAGCTTCAGCTGCTTCAAGCCACTCCCAATTCTTCCGACAACCTTCCGAAATCATCCTGAGGCCCCCGGGACCTCAACCAAAAATACGAACAAGTCCAATACCACTTTTCAAAACTTATACAAATCTTCAAAACACCTCAAACAACATCGGATCAACCAATTAGCATCAGATTCAAGCCTAAGAACTTCAAAAAATCTGAAATTACGCTTCCGATCAATAAGTCTATCAAACCTCGTCCGAATGACCTGAATTTTGCACACACGTCACATTCAACACTACGGAGCTACTCCAACTTTCGGAATTCCATCCCGACCCCGATATCAAAATCTCACTATCGAACCGGAAACTTTAAAAATTCAGCTTTCGGCATTTCAAGCCCGATTAAGCTACGGACCTCCAAAACACAATCCGAACATGCCCCTAAGCCAAAATTACCCAATGGAGCTAACGGAACCATGGAATTCTATTCTGAAGCTGTCTTCACACTGTTCCGATTACGGTCTAAATTCTAAAAGATAAACTCTCATTTAGGGACTAAGTGTCCCAAAACTCTCTGAAACTCCAAATAAATCCTCCTGGCAACTCACAATAGCAGAAATAAACACGGGAAATGCAGTTAATAGGAGATCAGGATGTAAATTCTTAAAACGACTGGCCTGGTCGTTGATAAGTAGGGATTAACGTGTTTTATGCTCCTACTTGCCTATTCTTTGAATATAAATTGTTACAAAATAGTCCCAAAAGGCTCATAAGTTGTGCTTGATTTCAGGTTTGATCGACAAAGTGACGAAATGTCAAGGATCGGCTCAAAAGGAGTGAAACCTGCTCAAGTATCAAAGACCAAGTAAACTGAGGGCAAAAAGGCCTAGTGCGGCCGCATTCGACTTTGTGCGGTCCACACTAGGGAGATTCAGAGAAGCACGATTCAAGGAAAAACACCTAGTGAGGCTGCAGTCCATTCTATGCGGTCCGCACTAGGTAGATTCAGAGAGTTGGCAAAACGAGCTTCAAGGCAATGCGGCCGCAGTCAATCTTGCGCGGCCGCACTAAATCCTCTGCGGCCGCACAACCATTTCACGCGGTCCGCGGAACAAAACTTTAGAGAGTTGAAAATGCCAAGGTTCAAAGCTATGCGGTCCGCGGTCATGATTGTGCGGACCGCGCTGTCTGCCTCCGCGGCCGCGGTCTGCGGAGCCCAAGTTCAGAGAGCCCAGAATTGAAGTCAAAGAGCCTAGTGCGGCCGCGGTCCATTTCATGAGGCCCGCACTGACCCCGCAGGGGTATTTTTGTCCAGTTTTTCCAGCCTAGTATAAACAGAATATTTTACTATTTTTAGGTCGTCAGTTATTTTGTTTCAGCTGTTGCGCTCGTGAGAACACCATTTGTAGCCATTTTTTGGCATCTTAGTTTGGAATTAACGATAGATTCTTGTATTTTAATTTAGTATTTAATTAATATGTCTTGTTCTTCATCTATTTCTTCATTTTCTTCTTCAAGCATGAGTAGCTAAACCCATTAGCTAGGGTTGTGGCTCAACCCTAGTGTGGGTAATTGATGGGTGTTGCCATCTAGGGTTAGATTGACTATGGGTGTTTGCTATTTGGGTTGATTTTATGTTTTAATCTATGAATTGGTGGTTGCAAACACTGATTTGTGCTTTGTGGATTTGACTCTTCTTGAGAAAGAGAGTCTAAGTCTCCAAAATTGACCCAACAAGGAAATGGGATAGACTCATGAGAAATGATAGTCCCAATTAACGAGTTAAACCTCGAGAGAGTAATCACCCTACTTGAACCCTAGTTGCTTGATCTAATTTGCCTACCCATTTGGTCTCGAGAGAGTCAATTGGGCAAAATCACTCTCTCTACCGAGAGGTGTGAGAGTGGGTAAAATTGTGCAACGGTTATAACATAAGCCCCAATTATGTCAATCGAACCTTAGTAATATCTACCCGTCAATTAGCCACCTAGGTGATGTCACGACCCTAGTGCCCTTCTTCCCATTAAATACAACTTTAGCAATTAACTCGTAGCATAATCTAGTTTCAATTAGTAGTTTGATAATAGTAGTTTATAATTGAAAAACCCAAAAATGTACGGAAGTTACATTTGGAACAAACACGCAACTCTATTCTAGACAGATACCCAGCTCCAATTTCTAGCTCTCTGAGGAATTCGATCCCGATCCTCATATCGGGTAAAAGCTATTGCGACCCTCTCTTCCTACTTAGTAGTAGTGTGGAGTTGGCTGCGATCACTTTTTGGCGCCGTTGCCGGGGAGCTAACGGTTTTGGCTATCTGTTTAGTTAGTTTTGTGTTTTGTTCTTCTTTCCTTCTTGTTTACTAATTTTGTTTGTGTCGATTACTCAGGTACAAATGGCTCTCAATGCTAATGGCCCTCTTGGCAATGTGATTGCGGGGTAGGAGGTAGATGATCTTGATCAAGATGAGGTTCCTATTCTACCTCAAGATCAACGTAGAGGCCGTCAGGCCAATGCAAATGACAACAACAATGTCCCAGACCCTCCTCCGCCACCGCCAAGAGTGGCTCCAAGAGTCCTCCCAAATCAAGGGTATGCGAGTGCCATCGTTCCTACCCGAATCCGGGCGGGGAACTTTCAGATAACAAATGTCATGTTAACCTTGCTCGAGCAACAAGGGTATTTTACGGGCGCCTCCGATCAAAATGCCTACAAGCATCTCAATGGGTTCGTAGATACATGTTGGGGTAGCAAGCAAATGAATGTGTCCGAAGATGCTCTTAGGTTGAGACTTTTCCCATTCTCGCTTCGGGGGAAAGCATTGGATTGGTTAGAGAGACTCCCCAATCATTCCATCACCACTTAGGATGAGTTGGCGGATAAATTTAATGCTAAGTTCTTCTCACCCGGGCATATGGCGGCACTTCGAGATCAGACATTGGATCTCAAGCAAGAACCAACGGAACCTTTGCATGAGATATGGGAGCGGTTTAGAACTATGGTGAAAGAGTGCCCTAATAACGATATGACCGAAGTGATGATTCAACAAACCTTTTATCGGGGCATCAACACCACTAATCAATGCATTGTGAACCAATTGGCCGGAGGCAACTTTATGAAGCTTCCATACAATGAAGCTTGTGATATTTTGGATGAAATGGCCGACACTTCTTCAGCATGGCAAAGTAGAGCGAATGTGCCCCAAGGTGACCCCACGGTCATCCATTTGCACAAGGAATTGCATGATCATGGTCAAGCTATTGTCGAGCTTACTAATACTATGAATCATTTGGCGAAGGCGCAATTGCAACAAGTCCAAAATCCTCGCCAAGTTAATGCCATGGAAGGAGTAAATATGATTAAGAGAAGGCAAAGAGGGCAACAATCTCAAGGGAATTGTGATCAATATGATGATGGTGGTGGTTATTCAAATGAGTGTTATGATGAACCAAATGAAGAGGTACAATATGTTAACAACTATCAAGGCAATATAGGCAACTCTTCAAATCAACAATGGCGACCTCAAGGAAATTGGGGCAATCAACAACAAGGTGGTGGCAATTGGAACAACAACAACCAAGGGAATTGGAATAGAAATAACAACAATTGGAACAACAATGGTCAAGGCGGGTGGAACAAAAATGGAAACCAAGGCAACCGGTGGCAAGGCTTTCATAGGCCCTCGATGTACCAACAACCGAACAATCCGTCGCCGTTTCAATCTCAAGGATCTATTTCTTTGGGTAATGATATGGGATGAATAGAAATGATGTTCGAACAAATGATGAAGAAGAACCAATATTCCGATGCTCAATTGGATTCCCACAATACCTCTATCCGGAATTTGGAGGTGCAAATTGGCCAAATCTCTCAATCGTTAAATACTCGCCCTAAGAGTGCTCTACCAAGTGATACGGTGGTGAATCCAAAGGGTGGGAACAATCATGTGATGGCGGTTACAACAAGAAGCGGGAGAGGCGGGGATGTGAATGCCTCGAAAGAAAAGCAAGTTGTGGATGATGATGTTGGGTTCCAAGAAGATGTGAGTCCTTTGATAGTTGAAGATGTGGTTGAGAACAATGTGAAAAATGAAGTGAGGATAGATATTGATGAGGCCGAGGTAGAAACTCAAGATGTCATGAACCCGTCTAGGGAACACATGATTGACATGCCCGAGCCGGTGGTGCCCAAAGCCAAGGCACCTTTGCCTAGGCCACCTCCGCCTTATCCTCAACGGTTAGCAAAGCAAAAGAGTGACAACCAATTCAAAAAGTTCATTGAAATGATGAAGAGCCTTACAATCAATGTGGCTTTGGTGGAAGCCCTTGAACAAATACCGGGCTATGCAAAATTTATGAAGGATTTGGTGACGAAAAAGAGGTCGATGGAGTGTAAAACAATTAAGATGACTCATCAAGTGAGTGCTATCGTTCATTCTATGGCCCCAAACTTGAAGACCTTGGAGCTTTCACTATCCCTTGCACTATCGGTAGTGCGGATTTTGCCAAGGCCCTTTGTGACTTGGGGGCTAGCATAAATTTGATGCCTTATTCGGTCTTCAAGACTTTGGGAATTGGGCAACCTAGGCCAACCTCAATGAGACTTGAAATGGCGGATCGATCGATGAAGCGACCTTTGGGCATAATTGATGATGTGCTTGTCCGAGTGGACAAGTTTATATTGTCGGCCGACTTTGTCATCTTGGATTGTGAAGTGGACTTTGAAGTCCTAGTTATTCTAGGAAGACCTTTCCTTGCAACGGGGAGGCATTGGTTGATGTTGAAGCGGGTGAGCTAACTTTTTGATTGGGAGATGAGAAGGCCGTCTTCCATGTTTGCAAATCCATGAAGCAACCCAATAGCACTAAGGTGTGCTCATTTGTGGGCATTGTCACAGCTGTGATAGTGGATGACACAAGTTCTATGATTAATGTGGAGGATCCCCTTGAGGCCGTGCTTCTAAATCTTGATGTTGATGATGATGCTAGTAGAGTGGAGTGTGTAAATGCTTTGTATGGTATGGGCTCTTATTCCTATGAGCCAAGAAAATTGTCTTTGGATCTTGATAACCAGAAGACTCTACCAACAAAACCATCAATTGAGGAGCCACTGGTGTTGGAGTTGAAGCCACTTCCTCCACACCTCAGGTATGAATTCTTGGTCTCTAATTCAACTCTACCAGTTATTCTTTCTTCTTGTCTTACTAACATGCAGGTTGAGGCCACTTTGGAGGTGCTTCAAAGGCGAAAAAGGGCAATTGGATGGACTCTGGCGGACATTCGGGGAATAAGCCCCGCATTTTGCATGCATAAAATTATCTTGGAGGATGATGCAAGGCCTTCCTTAGAACATCAAAGGAGGCTCAATGAGGCAATGCAAGAGGTGGTGAAGAAAGAAGTGATCAAGTGGCTTGATGCGGGTGTGGTGTATCCAATCTCCGATAGCTCATGGACTTCTCCGGTGCAATGTGTGCCGAAGAAAGGTGAGATGAATGTGGTGACAAATGACAATAATGAGCTTATTCCCACTCGGACCATTACCGGGTGGAGAGTTTGCATGGACTACCGGAAGCTAAATAAAGTGACCCGCAAGGATCATTTTCCCTTGCCATTCCTCGATCAAATGCTTGATCACCTTGCGGGGTGAGCTTTCTATTGCTTTTTGGATGGGTATTCGGGCTATAATCAAATCTTAATTGCCCCGGAAGACCAAGAGAAGACCACTTTCACATGCCCATATGGTACATTTGCTTTCTCCCGGATGCCATTCGGGTTGTGCAATGCTCCGACGACCTTCCAACATTGCATGATGGCTATTTTTATCGACATGGTGGAAGACATATTGGAGGTCTTTATGGATGATTTTAGTGTGGTTGGTGATTCCTTTGAAGAGTGCTTGAGAAATTTGGATAGAGTCTTGGCCCGATGTGAAGAAACTAATCTCGTTCTCAATTGGGAAAAAAACCATTTTATGGTTGAAGAAGGTATGGTGTTGGGTCACAATATTTCTAAGCGGGATTGAGGTAGACAAGGTTAATATCGAGGTGATTTCGAGGCTTCCTCCCCCCACTTCTGTCAAAGGGGTGAGGAGTTTCCTTGGGCATGCTGGGTTCTACCGGCGGTTTATCAAAGATTTCTCGAAGGTTGTGAATCCCCTTTGCAAGTTGCTAGAGAAAGATGCTAAGTTTGTTTTTGATGAAAAATGCATGGAGGCCTTTGAACTTCTAAAGCACAAGTTGACCACCACCCTGATTATTACCGCACCCAATTGGAGTTTGCCCTTTGAACTAATATGCGATGCAAGTGACGTTGCGGTGGGGGCGGTGTTGGGCCAACGAGTGAACAAAATGTTCCATCCCGTGTACTATGCAAGTAAGACTGTGAATGAAGCTCAACGGAATTACACGGTGACGGAGAAGAAGTTGTTGGCCATTGTATTTGCCATGGAAAAATTTTAGGCCATATCTTATGGGGGCCAAGGTAATTGTGCACACCGACCATGTCGCCCTTAGGTATTTGACGACCAAGAAAGATTCCAAGGCAAGATTGATGAGATGGGTGCTACTTCTTCAAGAGTTTGACTTAGAAATAGTGGACCAAAAGGGAAGTGAGAACCAAGTTGCGGACCATTTGTCCCGCTTGGAGGAGGAGGGAAGGCCATGTGACGGCCTTGAGATAAATGATACGTTCCCCGACGAGCAACTTCTTTCCGTGTCAATGTGTGACATGCCATGGTTCACGGACATTGCCAATTTCATTGTAACCGGAATTGTCCCGTGTGAGCTCTCTTCTAGCTAAAGGAAGAAGCTCAAACGAGATAGTTTGGATTTCTACTGGGATGATCCGTACTTGTTTAAGATTTGCACGGATGGTGTGATTCAAAGGTGTGTTCCGGAGGGTGCGCAATTGAGTATTTTGGAGGCTTGTCATTCCTCCCCCTATGGTGGCCATCATGGAGGGGTGAGGGAGGCTTCGAAGGTTTTGAGTTGTGGTTTCTATTGGCCGACTTTGTTTAAAGATGCGAGTGATTTAGTAAAATGATGTGATCAATGCCAACGAGCGGGCGAGATTTCCAAGAAAGACGAGATGCCTCTTAGCACAATTCTTGAAGTTGATATCTTTGATGTTTGGGGTATCGATTTCATGGGCCCTTTTGTTAGCTCGTGTGGGAACACTTACATTCTTGTAGCAGTGGATTATGTGTCAAAATGGGTTGAGGTCGTGGCCTTGCCCAACAATGAATCTGGGAGTGTGGTGGCATTTCTTAAAAATAGCATCTTCACAAGGTTTGGTACACCCCGGGCAATCATTAGTGATGGAGGATCGCACTTTTGTAATAGAGCTTTTGATGCCTTGCTTTCCAAGTATGGTGTCAACCACAAAGTCTCTACACCTTACCATCCTCAAGCAAGTGGCCAAGTTGAAGTATCAAATAGATAAATCAAGAGCATCTTGTCCAAAACTGTCAATGCTAATAGGACCGATTGGTCGAAAAAGTTAGATGATGCTCTTTGGGCCTACCGGACCGCTTACAAGACCCCAATTGGTGTGTCACCGTACCGGTTGGTGTTTGGGAAAGCATGTCACCTACCAGTGGAATTGGAGCATAAGGCTATGTGGGCCTTGAGGAAGCTTAATCTTGAGTGGGATGTTGCGGCCAATCTTTGTGTTGAACAACTCAATGAACTTGATGAATTTCGGTTCCATGCATACTCTAGTTCGTCCTTGTATAAGGACAAGATGAAGTACCTTCATGACAAATATGCTCGTGGAAAGGAGTTCAAAGTTGGTGATTTGGTCCTCTTGTTCAACTCTCATCTAAGGTTGTTT
>NW_017678015.1:0-4134 GCF_001879085.1 Nicotiana attenuata
ATATGAAAGTTATTGTTGTTGCTCCCTTGCCGGGATTTAGCTGTTTAATTGTGTATTTCCCTTGCCGGGACACTTCTTATTATTTGTTATCACCTGACCCCGTTTGGTTGTGACTACTGGTTTAGGGTGGGGAAGAGTGATAATGCACAAGGGTCATTCCGTGCCATGTTTGATTATATTTGCACTAAGGGTCATTCCGTGCCATGATTGATTATATTTGCACGAAGGGTCATTCCGTGCCATGTTTGATTATACTTGCACGAAGGGTCATTCCGTGCCATGTTTTGATGATATTTGCACGAAGGGAAATTCCGTGCCATGATGTGAGAGTTATGTGAGGAAAAACACGAAGGGTGATGCCGTGCACTTTATTTGATTGCTCTTGGTAAGAAGAATGAGAGTAAAGGCACGAAGGTTGATGCCGTGCAATTGTTAATTTTCCTGCTCTCATTAATTATTGTTATTACGGTTTCTTGCTTAAATTGCTGACTTTACATTCGGGTTGTACTTCCCCCATAGCATGCTCCCCTCCCTCTTAACTGTTTGATTTCTGTGTTCTTTCCTTTTATTGCATATACGCATATTGAACTGCACAGGTTGTTTTGGTAGTCCTGTCTAGCCTCGTCACTACTTCGCCGGGGTTAGGCCAGGCACTTACCAGCATATGGGGTCGGTTGTGCTAATGCTACACTTTTGTGCTCTTTTGCACAGATCACGGTACCAGAGCAGCTTTTGGACCACAGCAGTAGTGGATTGGGAGCCGACATCAGTCCAGGGACTTACGAGGTAGCCTAGCTGGCGTTCGCAGGCCGGAGTCCCTTTCTATGTTTTAGTTTGTTTTCATTGTACCGAGACAAAGATTGATGTATTTCTATTCAGACTTGTTTTTAGCACTCCTTAGTAGTTCGTGAGTTAGCGACACCAGTCTTGGGTAGAGTAATGTTAAACTTCCGCATTTTTGGTTTTCATTTATCTATGCTTTTAAGACTTCCGCTTTTATTTAAATGACTCGTAATATTTATATTGTTGAGGTGTTATCAGGGAATATTTATATGTTTGGCTTGCCTAGCTTCGTTAGTAGGCGCCATCACGACTCCCGATGGTGGGAAAATCCGGGTCGTGACAAGTTGGTATCAGAGCACTAGGTTACATAGGTCTAGCTACTCACGGGCAAACCTGGTAGAGTCTGAGGGATCGGTACGGAGACGTCTGTATTTATCCCCCAGAGGCTATCGAGTTAGGAAAAATTTCGCTTTTGTTCCTTCTTGTCGTGCGATTCTGTTGCTCAAACACTGATTGCCCTTCTACTCTGTTCTTTCGCAGATGGCAAGAACACGTGCTTCTTCTTCTACCGCACAGCAGCCCAAGCCCCCAGCAGCAGCTCCCACGAAGGGCAGAGGGCGAGGCCGAGGCAGGGCAGAACTCAGCCCCAGGCAGCAGTTCTAGAGGTGGAGCCTCATATTGATTGTGATGAGGAGGTTCCAGCCCCAGCAGCTCCGGTGGGCCCAGCTCAGGTCCCAAGAGGGTTCACAGTCACCCCAGATCTTCAGGATGCTTTGGTCAGACTGGCAGGCTTTGTGGAGAGCGTCACTAGAGCGGGTTTGCTCCCAGCAACACCAGCCACTTCACAGGCTGGGGGAGGAGTTCAGACTCCTACTACACGTACTCTGGGGCAGGTAGCTGCTCAGACTCAGGTTCCAGTGATTCAGCCGGCTGTGGCAGTTCAGCCGGGTATTGCGGCTCAGACCGGCGACGGAGCGGCTATATCCGCGGATGCTTTGTGGAGGCTTGATAGGTTCACCAAGCTCTTCACCACCACATTCAGCGGTGCTCCTACAGAGGACCCACAGGATTTCTTATTCAGCTGCCATGAGGTTCTCCGGACTATGGGTATTGTGGAGACCAATGGGGTCGATTTCGCCACCTTTCGTCTAGCAGGATCCGCCAAGACTTGGTGGAGGGACTACTGTTTATCCAGGCTAGCAGGGTCGCCATCATTGACTTGGGAGCAGTTTTCAGAGTTGTTTTTGGAGAAGTTTCTCCCAGTTACTCAGCGAGAGGCTCTCCGCAGGCAGTTCGAGCGCCTCCAGCAGGCACTATGACAGTTACACAGTATGAGACTCGGTTCATTGATCTTGCCCGCCATGCTATTGTGATACTCCCCACCGAGAGAGAGAGGGTGCAGAGGTTTATTGATGGGCTGATTCAGCCGATCCGTCTCCAGATGGATATGGGAGCCGGGAGTGAGATTTCTTTTCAGGAGGCGGCCAATGCGGCCCGTAGAGTTGAGATGGCTCTTGCACGGGGAGGTGGTCATGTGTCGGATAAGAGGCCTCGTCATTCTGGTAGGTCAGCGGTACCTCGTCTGGAGGTAGGGATTCTTATGGTAGAGGCCATTCACCGAGACCCTTTCAATCAGCACTCCAGGTTTCTCATGGTACTTCAGGCGGTGGTAGTTCTCAGCAGCATTATTCCGATCAGCAGCCCATCAGTGCACCGCCTCTTCAGAGTTTTCGGGGAGCACATTCAGGTCGACAGGGCCAGCAGTCTCAGCCGCCGAGGGCTTGTTATGGTTGTGGTAACCCCGGTCACATTGTCATATTTTGCCCTCGGGCCTCGGGTAGTTCTCAGCAGCAGAGTCCTCGCCCCATGATTCAGGCACCAGGTGATCCACAGCTTGCCCAGCCAGCTAGAGGCGGGGGTAGGAATCATAGAGGTGGAGGTAGAGACCGTAGAGGTAGAGCTCGGACCGGCAGAGGTAGGGGTCAGCCAGTAGCTGATCGTCCTAGAGATATGGTTCAGAGAGGTGGGGCCCAGCCCCGGTGTTATGCTTTGCCAGCCAGGCCAGAGGCTGAGTCATCAGATGTTGTTATTACAGGTACTATTCTGGTATGTGATAGGGATGCCTCAGTGCTATTTGACCTTGGGTCTACGTATTCCTATGTGTCGTCCTATTTTGCACCCTACCTGGTTATGCCTAGTGATGCTTTGGGCATCCCTGTTTATGTATCTACACCGGTGGGTGATTCTATAATGGTCGATCGAGTTCACCGTTCCTGTGTGGTAGTGTTTGAGGGTCTTGAGACCCGTGTTGATTTGTTGCTCTTAGACATGGTGGATTTCGATGTTATATTGGGGATGGATTGGTTGTCCCCGTATCATGCTATCTTAGATTGTCACGCCAAGAGTGAAAACATTATTACCGTCGGTTTGTAGAAGGGTTTTCATCTATCGCAGCCCCGATGACCAGGTTGACCCAGAAGGGTGCCAAGTTCAGATGGTCGGACGAGTGCGAGGCGAGCTTTCAGAAGCTCAAGACAGCTCTGACTACGGCACCGGTGTTGGTTTTTCCCACAGGCTCAGGGCCTTACACAGTCTATTGCGATGCTTCCCGTATTGGGCTTGGTGCAGTATTGATGCAGGATGGCAAAGTCATTTCCTATGCTTCTAGGAAGTTGAAGATCCACGAGAAGAACTATCCAGTGCATGATTTAGAGCTGGCGGCTATTGTTCATGCCTTAAAGATTTGGAGGCATTATCTATATGGTGTGACGTGTGAGGTGTACACGGATCACAAGAGCCTTCAGTATCTGTTCAAGCAAAAGGAGTTGAATGTGAGGCAGAGAAGGTGGTTGGAGTTGTTGAAAGATTATGATGTTACTATCTTGTATCACCCGGGTAAGGCCAATGTGGTGGCCGATGCATTGAGTAGGAAGTCCGCCAGCATGGGTAGTCTTGCTTATATTCCAGTCAGCCAGAGACTGCTTGCTTTGGATATTCAGACCTCGGCCAATCGATTTGTGAGGCTAGACATTTCTGAGCCTAGCAGGGTGTTAGCTTGCACGGTCGCTCGTTCTTCATTGTTGGAGAGTATCCGTGATCTGCCGTTTTATGATCCCCATTTGTGTGTCCTGAGAGACACGGTGTAGCGTGGAGGTGCCACGAAGGTGACCTTAGATGATGATGGTGTTTTGAGATTGCAGGGGCGAGTTTGTGTGCCCAATGTCGATGGGCTTCGAGAGTTGATCTTACCGGAGGACCATAGTTCCCGGTATTCTATTCACCCGGGCGCCGCGAAGATGTACCAGGACTTGCGGCAGCATTGTTGGTGGCGTATGATGAAGAAGGATATTG